>NC_090064.1:14113189-14198189 GCF_038355195.1 Osmerus mordax
CCCTCTCTCTCTTTCTCTCTCTCTCTCTCTCTCTCTCTCTCTCTCTCTCTCTCTTCTCTCTCTCTCTCTCTCTCTCTCTCTCTTTTTCTCTCTCTCTCTCTTCTCTCTCTCTCTCTCTCTCTCTCTCTCTCTCTCTCTCTCTCTCTCCCTCTCTATGTTTATTTCCCACATCAGTTGTTTTACATGCAAGTAAAATATATTCAAATCTCTGAGACTAAACAGGGGAGTGTTGCTAAACACAAACCCTTGAATCACTTGTGTTCGTATTTGTATTTGGTTATTTTCTCAAATGAAATCATTCAAGGCCAAAATGAAATCATTCAAATTATGCTGGTGTAAATTGTCCCAAATGTGCCTGTTAAAATGATGACGTGAAGCATATTTTTACACTGTGTGTAAAAAAACAAATCCAAAACAACTTTCTACAATGTATTTAACTAATCTTGAAGCCACACCTGGCAAAAAGCTAATTTATTTAATCAACTGTAAAAGATAGGAAGAACAGTGTTTCTGTCTATCTCTGATGACCTTACTATGTTGACAAGACATTTTCCAAAGAAATGTACAACAATTTCTACTACATGTTTGATTATGGGAAGAGCAAGAGATACTGAATGCACAGGCAAATGTAAAGCCTATCTGAGTTGCTTACATTTGAATAAAAAAAACTCGCTTAACAATATGTAGCATGGCAGGGAAGAAAGCTAATGCCCTGAGAGGAGGGACCTATTGGGAGACAAAAGCCCAACCAAATGTTTCATGTCCCTGGGCACTGCAGCGGCTGGGAGACGGTAAGCTCCACGGATGATACACACAGGGGTCAATGGGAATCGCCCAAAATAAATACTCTTGAGCTTTCAATGGATGTATAACATAAGTCCGTTGTTTAGACTTCCAATAACAATCATGAACAACCCAACATAGATTTGACCTGACTAGAAAAAAATACAATTCCTGTCAACGATAACTTTTTGATCACGACGAATACACCAAATACATTTTCAGATAGCTACTGCTAAAGTAATTGCGTCTTTATGAGTCTGACCTCGCTGGCTGCACCTTCACAGATCTGTTTCCCAGAGGTATGGGACTGTGGGAGAGACTAGGGAGGAGGCCTCTGTGTGCAGCCTCACTGCTAACAATGGTTCCCCTCAGACCCTCTGTCAGAGCCCAGGACTTGCCCAGCCACTCATGAAGCGACAGGGAGATGTGATTGACCCCAAGGTTAACCCTCCTCAGGTAAGCCTGGGAGATAATGGACAAAGAGCAGTTCTCTTACAGGTGGAGTGACACGGCATATCCGCGCCACACAGCTCCTCTCGCATTGACAGATTTTCTAATTCACTGCAGATTCCCATAAAAGTGGGTGGCCAGACCTGGGTTGTCCCGACAGAGGCCCCATTCATGCTGGGTGGGATTGGGGCCTAGCCAAATTAACCTGGATTAATTTAAAGGAGCAAAAGGGTCCTTACATCCGAATAAAATGAAGATCAATAAATTAAATGTTCGGGTCACAATGTCAAGTTGCGACGATGATTGACGAGTGGGTGAGCTGAAAGCTTTAGCGAGGAGGTAGAGAGAGAGTGAGTTAGAGAGAGAGAAGGAGAGAGAGAGAATGAGAGTAGGAAGGGGATCTTTAATTACTTTATTCAAGGGAGAAGTACTCCTATGCGTCTCCCTTGACATGCTAGAGCAGTTCTCCTATAAACAAGACCATGTCAGAGAAGAATGCTTCGAGCTTTCCTCATTTGGCCAGTGGTTTGGTTACCGCCGGAGCAAGGTTGCTATGGAATCGGTTCACAAGTTTTCAAACTTGTTTGTTTTCCACCGCTAGAATTATTACCTTATAATGTTTGATTTATCCCCTTCCTTCCCCACATGTTCCATTAACCTCCCACTGTTAGGCCTCTGTGGACTCTTATCGTTCGATTGTTGATCTGGTTTTCCTACATATTTAACATCTTGTGTTCCTTAATGACATACTAGTTTAGCTGCATTTCCAGTATATCAGAAACCCTTTCAAGCTGACTGGCTTCTTCTCATGCAAAAAGGCATCACGATGATGAGTTGGTCTATCTGGCTTGGTGTGTCCTAGCAGTCTATGATGGAACGTCCAGCCAGCCTCACGCCTGAAGCCCGTCACATGTCATTCACTGCTTGATGAATTATCCAGGAAGGCCAGCCTTGTGAGGAGGCCATCTCATCATGGAGGCATTAATATCTAAACAGTGTCTGCCCGCAGATGACATGGACTACAATGGAAAGAGGGCCAAAGAAATGACCAAATCACCCAAGCCCAACCTGTTAGGAGATTAAAGTTACTTAGAGAGCCCAAAGAGGATTTCTCAGGGGAAACTATAGAGGGTGAATGAGGTGCCAGACAGGGGTTCACTCAATCATGCATCCTTTCCAATTCATCAGGCTTTACCTCATCTATGAAACAGCCTTCAAAGCTCTTCCAAGTGAAATGCTGTTGGGTTCATCTGAAACGTCAGTCAAAATTACGTAAAACAGCTCAACACAGAATCATGCCAATAACGTATTCTCACATGCTATAATTTATACTGTTTATTCTATCTCTTGCTACAGAAACTTGGAGGCTGAGTGAAATACCAAATATCTCTGAGGGCAACAATCACAAATATGCTAACATAATACTTCCCCAGATTACGAGTAGTGTTTACACAGTGTTGTGGTAATCTTGACCACAGGGGACATACCTGCACAGTGTCAATGCCCCTGCTAGGGTTACACAGCAGGACCCGCCACAATGGACCAGGCTGGAATATGATCCAGGGGGGTCCAGGGGGACTCTGGGTCCGCTCCAGAAGCCTTGGCACTGGGCAGGACTGACCTGTCTCCCCCTGCCAGACCATCCAGAGCCATAGCCACCTCCACATCCTTCCTTCCTGTCCCTGGGCATTTTTGGGACATACCTTGATAATTGCTTGTCCACAGGTACACACAGGAAGCCTTCCATTTGGGTCGGAAAGGGTAGGCCAACCAAGCCTTAACCCCAGACAATGACGGCACAGAGAAGGGAGCATACTGGCGTTATTGTGTGCCACGTTGAGGGGAGGGAAGTTTTAATGGAGGTTAAAGAAGACAGAAAGATAGCTGGATGAAGACGAATGGATGTGTTGAAGAGACAGGAGCGAGTTAGTGGACACTGAGAGACGCGTCATCTCTTCACCAGCATCTTGGGCGCCTTGTCTTCTCTTCTTCTCTTAGCTTTGCTCTCTCTTTTCGCTGATCTCTACCGACCAAAGTTCTCAGACTTTCTGTAAATTATAAACCCAAACACAGACAGACACATACACGTGTAGAAGCATCTGGTTTGCTGCTGTGTTTGGGTGCTTCTAAGTGAGAAAGTGAGTGTGTTCGCTGCATCCGTTTCCCAGGTGTCCCCTCTCTCTGTCCAGCTGGATCCCTCCAGACACAGATGCTTGAAAACAAATGCCAAGGATGCCCGCCACCTGTCCACACACATATCTGCAGTAGACATGCATGCACACACACACAGATGCACACACACAGAGATGCACACACACAGATGCACACACACACACAGATGCACACACACACAGATGCACACACACACAGATGCACACACACACAGATGCACACACACACAGATGCACACACACACAGTTGCACACACACACAGATGCACACACACACAGATGCACACACACATCGTCCGTTGTTTTCACTAGCACACTTATGACACACTTTCAGGAAACCCAAGAACAGACAGACTGAGTATCAAGTTGAAGTACCCCATCTGGTATCAAGTCTAGACGTAAACATTATAATCTCCTTACAGCGTGAGGTATGGACATCTGTCCATCAGATTTACCTAGCAATTAATGTATAGAATGAACATGATAAAGTATTCCACAACTCGTTGTTCCTCTCACCCTCCTCTCAATTTCTCTCTTTCTCTCTCTCTATTTCTCTCTCTTTCTCAATACCTGCTCGTAACACCTGAACTGGCATTACATTCAGGCCACACTGTGTGAGCGTAAGATACTGTCTTTGAGAAGAGAGAGAGAGGAGAGTGAAAGAGAGAGAGGGAGAGGGAGGGAGAGAGAGAGAATAACAGTTTTGTTGTGCTGGACTTGGATTGGTCTATTAGAGTCTACTTTGTTTCTTCTTCATCCACCCAGGATCCAGACAGCCTCCAAGGGGATTGGGTACCGGCAGTGCCCTGCACAAAGACTCCCTTTATCAGCCCAGTTCAGTCAGAGAGTTCAGCTTTCACTGGCTTATCAAGATCTGCTGCAAGTGTGCTGAAAACCCAATCATGCACAGTAAAAAAACACCCCTGGGATTCCTCAAGGCACCTCATCTCTCCAGACATTAGCTTAGTGCACTAAGGGTGTTGCACAAGTACACGTTTTGTTTTCGGTGTGAGATTTTAACTTGCATTGACTGTTGTTAGATTATTTCAAGGCGTCAACATCAGGGTACTAAGTTAAGATCAGAAACCACATTTTTGTAGATTTCATTATTGAATATACAAAATACGTACTGTAAATGTACTTATGAATAATGATCAGAAAACACACTCTATCTCACTGGCACATGTAACTTTGACTGCGATCCCAAAACCATTCTAGAGAGATTGAACCGTGGAGAAAACATCAGAGCAGTAATGAGAGAGGAGTCATCATGATAACGATGCCATCAGCTGTCACACACTTCCTCTTCCTGACTCTCCCCACCAATCACAGAGCAGCTATCACAGGCACAACTCGAGCGAGGTAGTCAGCGAGGAGGATGATTCTGGAGTAAATCACTTGTGGAAAGGTGAAATGTGGCCAGCACGAGCCGGCCTAATCCATGCCAGACATGTGCAGAACACCACGGGAGCAGGTGCAAACAATCGAAGCAGCTGTCAGTGAGCTGCTGTGATCTCTTTTGATATCTTAATTGTTAGTCGATCCGAGCGCAATTTTGGCAACATTGCTGTCAGCCCCTCAGACCTGCCCTGCTTTACTCCCATCTGTCAGAGCGGGGCGGGGAGGGGGGGGGGTCTGGTCGAGCTCCCCCTCCCCGGCTGAGGGGCTGCATCTCTGGGATGTGTGTCCGGCCTGTCCTGACGGTTTGAGGAAAATCGGGCCTGATTGCTGCCATTTCCGCTTACTCTCACGGGTGGGTCAGATGACCAGGCTAATGCTGATAATTGGTGTGTTTCAAAACTACTGGAAACTGTCGACCCTCCCTGTAGCCCAGGCACCGTCCGGTCATGTTCCAGCCCCCCGCCTGCTCGTGTTCCTAAACGTTGTGATTAGCATAGGAGCAGAGCGTGTGTCAGTATAGATTGAGGTCTGGCAGGGTGAGAACCTGCAGACACGCAGCCACGGAGCAGTTAGGACACAGGGGTGATCAGCACTTACAAACCCAGGGTTCAAACACTGTAGACAGGAGAACACACAGAGCTGAGGGCCTTGAGTGGTCCACAGCCAACAACGCAGTGTGTAAAACAAGGAAATGATCCTATTGACAGAATAGAACTAGAACTGGGCCTAGACCCCAGAGCTAACTACAGCCAACTCATTCAGAACACACACGCACACACACACACACACACACACAGCCAACAGGCGTCATTATAAAGAGATTAGTCAGCGTGCAGTGACAGAGAGTGACCTGGCTCTATCCATCCTATAGGAGGAGAGGTCTGACTCTCTGCTCTGCTTGACCCCTGCTGTGATTTATGTGGCCCCTGTAAGCCGGGGCTATTTGAGGGTCCAGTGAGGAATGAAAGTGTTAACGGCGAGCGTTGGGAAGGTGGGCGCTGAGGGAAGAGTTATGAGTTTTCTCAGCTGAGCACCGCGCTTTGGGTTTCTGTCGTTGTTTTGATCTGGGAAGGGGGAGGCCTGAGGGGGGAGGAAGGGAGAGGAGAGGAAGGGAGGGGGCTCCACAGAGCCCTGCAGGCTTGAACTCCACAGCTGAACCACTGACCCTGGCCATCCATCAGAGCTAGGGGGGGTGACAAGGCAGGAGCAGGGGTATGTGACAAGGCGGGGGTATGACTTGGAAAAGGGACTGAGGAGGGCTATAATGGGGTTTGGGACATGGGAGGGGCAGGTCGCTGGGGAGGAGGAGAAGGAGGAGGATGAAAGGGGAGTGTACTGTAGAAGGATGGAGGGGGACAATGGGGGAGGAGGGAAGCATGGCAGGAGGGCCACTATGAGCAAGGTGAGATGCTGTAATGTGACTGTGCGTGTATGTGTGTGTGTGTGTGTGTGTGTGTGTGTGTGTGTGTGTGTTTGTGTTTCTGTGTGTGTGTGTGCACATACAGTAAGTGTGTTTGTGTTTCTATGTGTGTGTGTGTGTGTGTGTGTGTGTGTGTGTGTGTGTGTGTGTGTGTGTGTGTGTGTGTGTGTGTGTGTGTGTGTGTGTGTGTGTGTGTACTGGAGCGTACTGCATGCACTCGCAGAAAAAGACACTTTACAATCCTGCGAAAACTAAAATACCTCCATGTATATTCTTACCCTTATTGTGTGACACTGCTCACTCAGTACACAGCCGACCCTGCCCCATATGGTCAGCCCCATACTGGCAGGCTCCTTCAGCTGTGCCTAGGCCTCACTGTCACCCAGCTCTCCGCAAAGGGTGACCAATGAGTGAAGGGATCTTAGACCCCGGTCCACAGAGGGGTGCTGGCTTTGTTCCAAAGACTTAACAGAGGCCCCCTCCCCTCAACGCCTATAGGACTGTGAGCTGTGATAACTGTGAGCTGGCATGTACGAGGAGGAGACAACGGTATCTGTTAAATGTGATCCAGTTCGGAACTCAATAACAGATATTCCGGTTTTATAAGGGCTAAAAGACAGAATCTTAACTCGGTGGAATTCAAAGTTATAGGGGTGACCGTGTTTCTCTGACTGAAATGGTGTAAAATAAATGAGAGCATGGAAGTGTGAGACAGATATGGAGATAACAAGGAATAGAGACTGTGTGTGTGAAAGACACAGATAAAAATGTATATTCAGAGAGAGAGAGAGAGAGAGAGAGAGAGAGAGAGATAAAGAGAGAGAGAGAAAGAGAGAGAGAGAGAGAGAGAGAGAGAGAGAGAGAGAGAGAGAGAGAGAGAGAGAGAGAGTTTACTGGCCCTCCCAGTTCGGATATGGCACTGCAACAGCATGGACAAATCCATGAGCAAGCGAAACCACTGTTTTAAATAGCAGGTATCTGGTATCACTCTTCCCTGAGAGAGGCCCTCTCCATCAATATGTTCCTTTGCCCTTGTCTGCTCCTGATATCTTTATCTTGTCAGGACCTCTCCTGTATTTTCCACCTCAATGGCTTCCGCCTGCTCTGGCTGCCTGTTCTGACGCGGCCCTGCCTAGATGAAGAGTGAGGTGGGTCCGCTGTAGGCCCTTAAGTCTGAAAGGGGTTACAGGAGCCTAGGAGTGACTGGCTGGGGGAGGCCATGGGGAGGCTGGGGAGGCTTGGGGAGACTAGGGGAGGCTAGGGGAGGCTGGGGGAGGCTAGGGGAGGCTAGGGGAGGCTGGGGGAGGCTAGGGGAGGCTGGGGGAGGCTAGGGGAGGCTAGGGGAGGCTGGGGGAGGCTAGGGGAGGCTGGGGGAGGCTGGGGGAGGCTGGGGGAGGATGTTGGGAACTCCAGGCCCTCTTAAGTCAACCTGTAGTCTACTGGGGACTCATTACATAGATGCCAATGGAGAAGCTTTTAAGGGTAATTAGGCCATTACAGAGTGGCTGCAGGGGGTAGAAAAGGTCTATTCTCAAGTTCAAGGTTTTTCTGTTTAGTTTTAAAGATTTTAAAGATTTTATAAATTTGTATATGTTATATTTTGTATTTTTGGTTAAAAGGTGGTTCCTTTGAATATACTTTTTTAATTTAAATATATTAGTTTTGACTGTAAATTATTAGTTATGTATGTATTAGTAAATTGTTATGAATTCTGAAAAAAAGTCATTCAAACTGTATATGTTCAGGTGACACAAAAAGACCATACAAATAGTGAAATGTATGAAGCTATTGAGGTAGTGTGGTTTTGTAAAGTATGTCTGGCTATGTGCCTTACAATAACATACTAAGTATACCTGTTTTCCATCAAAAATAAATCTTAGAGTTTACATGAGTGACTGTGCTGATCTAGAGGATGGAGGAGACTACCGTGGGTCCTTCCTGTAATTTCAAGCTTACCCGTGATGAAAATGAGAGCAGGATTGAGGGAAATGACAGATGCGGCTAAGGAGAGCCATTCAAGGGGTCATATGTCATCACGGGGTCGCAGACGCCCTTTTAGAAGGGGCAGAGGGGCGATCCTTCCCACACTACCTGGAGAGCAGGGGACAGAGGCAAGGGCTGGGAATTAACTCACCTCTTCTGTCAGCCTGTCTGCCTGCCTGTCTATCTGTCTATCTGCCTGTCTACCTGCCTGTCTGCCTGCCTGCCTGCCTGTCTGTCAGCCTGTCTGCCTGCCTGTCTATCTGTCTGTCAGCCTGTCTGCCTGCCTGCCTACCTGTCTGTCTGCCTGTCTATCTGCCTGCCTGCCTGCCTGCCTGCCTGCCTGCCTACCTGTCAGCCTGTCTGCCTGCCTACCTGTCTGCCTGCCTGTCTATCTGCCTGCCTGCCTGCCTGCCTACCTGTCTGCCTGTATATCTGCCTGCCTGCCTACCTGTCAGCCTGCCTGTCTATCTGCCTGCCTGCCTGCCTACCTGTCTGCCTGCCTGTCTACCTGTCAGCCTGCCTGTCTATCTGCCTGCCTGCCTGCCTACCTGTCTGCCTGCCTGTCTACCTGTCAGCCTGCCTGTCTATCTGCCTGCCTGTCTACCTGTCAGCCTGCCTGTCTATCTGCCTGCCTGCCTGCCTACCTGTCTGCCTGCCTGTCTACCTGTCAGCCTGCCTGTCTATCTGCCTGCCTGTCTACCTGTCAGCCTGCCTGTCTATCTGCCTGCCTGCCTACCTGTCAGCCTGTCTACCTGCCTGCCAGCTTGCCAGCCAGCCTGCCTGTTTGTCTGTCTGTCGTTGCTTTGCTTTGCAAAGTTCTGTTTCCTAGGATAGAGCCAATGTTGCATGATAGATATGATAGATACACTACCTTTATTACTTTGATACATTGTGTCTGTCTTGAGACTCTGTGGCAGGCTGGTGCCTGTTGTGTCTCTCTCTGTCTCTCTCTCTCTCCCTTACGGTCTCTCTTTATTTCTCTCTGTCTCTGTCTTTAGTGGGACTGAGCGTGCTGTGCTGAGCTGTCACAGAGAGTGTGAGAGGGACTGTGGAGGAAGCCTTAGGGCTTTAATAGCTGCCAGTTACCTGCTTGTATCCGATACCCGTCCAGCCTGTCCGGGCAGATGGCTATCACTTTCCAGTTGTGAAAATGAAGCTTATACAAACACAGGTTAGCACTGGACCTGGTATAGCGTCCCATTTCTGTAGATATTTGATGAGTTTGGGAAAGGGGGGTGATGGGCGGAAGGTTGATGAGGTCTTTGGCGTCTGTCATGCCTGGTTTGTCCCGTGGAAATCATTAAATAGGAGCACTATACCGTCACTTCCTGGCTGAGTGTTAGGATGAGAGGCGGAGGGATATCTTCCTCTGGGTTGAGTGACAGTTGAGGGTTAGGATGAGAGGCGGAGGGATATCTTCCTCCGGTTGAGTGACAGTGGAACGCTCTAGTATTCACCCATAGAATAAGGGTACTGAGTTCTATGTCAGTTCAGATACATCTTGACTAAGTTAAGTTGGCTCTCGTAAACGTCAGCTATTTAATAAATAAAAAATGTTTTGTCTTAGTGGATACCAACTAAGGATGATCTATATAATATTATATATTATGTTCAATAGCATATAGCATATACAAAAAGTATAGTAGACCTACATGCAGCTGTAAGCTGTAAATAATGCATGTCAAGTTTTCCTCATGTCTGAAAACATTTAATAATGAAACGATTTATTCATCCCATGAAAAATACTTTGGGTAAAACAGCCTTTATGTTGATACATTTATAGTCTGTGGAGGGGTTTTGTACGTTTAAGTTATCTTTGGTTGTTGTTGGTTATTTCATTGTGTGTCTGGCTACAGTAGACTTGGTTTGGAAACTTGAACTTCTTTCAATCAGGCCTCTTGAAACAAAATATTCCTTTTACTGTCAAGGTTGGCCCTCACCCACTGCCACTCTCGTGGAATCTGCCGACATGTGATTTGCTTCGTTCATCCTAAACCACCGAGATTATTGATTACCGCGTATGTGTAGCAGTAACATACAGACCAGTGTTCAAACTCGGCTCATTGACCACAAACAGAAAAATATCCGCATTTCTATAGGCCATGCTATTACAACCAGAAACGCGTATGATTTTTTTTAAATTGCCGGACAGTTTTAAAGCCTTTAAAATGCAACCATTTTAACTTGTAATTGAACGAAGCATTTGGATTAAACAAATATATTTGATACGCCAATAATGTTCAAATGTAATCAAATAAATAATAGGCATATTAAGATCATAAAAACTAAAATAATAATCAACATCTATAAATACCCCTTGTAGCCTACATTTCTAACAACTCAATTGTATTGTTTGTAGGAGAATTGTCCGTAAGAGAATATTCTACAGAAATGCAATAAAACATTATTACTTGTAACACTAATCTGCAAACAACAATAAATAGCTTACTTAATCATTTGAGTGCGAGATCAAAACGGTTACATTGAAATGTCTATTCGTGTAAAATAAGCGTTAAATAGTAGCCGACCCTGGAAAAACATAATCGAATATTCAGATTCAGGCTAATAATGTAGGATTGTTTGATATTTTTAAAATGTTAAATTGTTTTTTCTCAAATAGTATTAATGATTTAATGTGGTTTTTGAAGAAACTTGCGGTTTGATCACTAAGGGTAACACGACCTATTAAAATGTTTCGAATAATAATAATTACTAATAATTAAATTGGTCCTTTTCTCCAATATTTTCAGCCTAATAATAACAATATATTGTAATATTGTCATACTTAAAAGACAAGACAGGCCTTCTGGATCCTTCTTATCTATTTCCACAAAACAAAATAGCCTACGCCTAATTTAGCAAAAAGGAGTTGGCTAACTGTGGAGCTCACCAAATGGAGCCTTGGTCGGTAGTCTGATTAGCAGAGAGTGGCGATGACGATAATGAGCCGGTATCAAGTGTCCCTGTCCTGTGGTCTTGGCCCTGCGACTGCTCCGGCCGCTGAATACAGATACACGTTTCTGCCTCATTGTCCGACACGGGGGTCCGACTTGCATGCGGATACAATGCCATCTGCTGGACGCAAAGAGAATCAGTGTTTAGAATGTGGTAGATCATTTAGCATCTATTGGAGTTTTAATTCTATAGCGTTTGATAGAAAACATCGCAGAGCACGGCCATAATTACAACTACACAATATGTTTACGTTTTGAAAATGCTATTGGCACGGTATTTGATCGGTAATTGTCCAGAAGGACGCAACAGCTCAGTGCACAATCTACTCAGTCAAAGATAGCGAAGGCTTTCACCTCAACACGGATACTGTTTCACTCCTTAATGAAGCTAGGGGCCCATTCATAGTGCCTCTGAGCTTGCTGCTCAGCGTAACCCTGGGAACTGTCCCTTAGCCCCAGCATCTGTCCTTTCCTGCCAGCGACCCCACCTCGCCCTGTGGGCCAAACCAGCGCAGGATCCCGTAAGCCACATAAATAACCCAGCAGCCCTGAGGGGCGCTGCCCGCTATACAGGTGCTGGGGGAGCGGCAGTAATGAGCCAGCGGCAGAGAGGAGAGTGGGGTGGTGGGGGGGTTCAGTTACGCCTGCCTGAACTCAGGGCCCTCCCTGGGCCTCGTGTGGTCCAGACCTGGGCCTGGGGAGGACCCCAGGGTAGGATTAACCATACCTGGATTTCAGGAGGGTTCACAAATGATAAATAATAATCGTAAGTCACAGCTACAGCTTGTATCGTGGGGTCATTTGTTAATATTGGGGCCCTCGGGAGAGCTTGTTGGAGTCCCCCCCCCATCTCTCTTGTGCCCTTTGAATAACACAGCTCTCAGTGTCTAGTGTAGTGTCAGTGTGTGTGTGTTACTGTATGTGTGTGTATGCGTATAAAGGGACAAAACTGAGTTTGTGTTAAGGTATTGAGGCTTACACCCACTCCCTTGGAATTTATGCAGCTCTTTATAACACTTCCACTCCCCCCCCCCCCCCCCCACACACACACACACACATAGACACACACAGACACAATGCAGATTATAGCCCTTCACTCAAAATTCCAACGTGCTTGGTTAAATTAGCCTTAAACTGCTCTCCTCTATGACTTTCCAGACCTTTCAAAAGTCTCAAACATGTTCGGCCCAAATTACAACCCCAGACCTCTCCTGGCATCTGCAGCGCATGAGCAGAATCAGTCTAATTGTGGTCCTCTGACCATCTTCCTCCTGACTGTTATTTTACTTGGCTGAGAGGGCTTTGCGGCGCAAACCCAAATAGGCCTGTGTGAGAGAGAAAACACTTACTAATATTACTGTTATTACTCCTACTGCCCGCCACACTCTGCATGCTAATGAGGGGCCACTCGGATTTGGTTCGTCCAAGCCGGCGATACCATCTCCTTTTTTTATCTAAGTTTAGTTCGGAGCAGGCCTGTGTTTGTCCCCTATTGAGCATGACAGAGGTATTAATTCCCAAGCCTCCCCTTGAACCCTAGGTTTTAGCCGGGAGCCTGTTTAAGGAGATTACTCAGTCACCGCATCTTTGTTGCATTATGGAGGGAAAGCCCCTGCAGGCATCCCTGGGAAGCCCTGTACTGACAGCTTCAGACCGTGTCCCACAGGAACGCAGCAGGCTAACCCCTAGACAGGGACTATAAGTCAGTCTGGAGTTTTTCCCTCCAAAAGAAAACTGTTAGCTGACCTGCACAATTAGCTGCCTATGACAGCCAAGTAAAAACCCAATACAACTGCAGTCCTTGAGAAACGAAATTAAAGGAACTATTTCGTAAATAAAATCTTTCCTCACATCTTTCCTTGTACTGTAATTTATTACAGCCATGCAAACTAGCTGTAGGTAAATATGAATAGGCAAGGATACTAAAATACTAAAATCCTATGATGATGTCAAAAGAAGAAACTGACCCGTATTTACCTGACAGGGAAGGAGCATCAGACACTTGCATCCCGAGCCATCTTGGATCATCTTGGAACCCGAGGCAGGCCTCTCCTGGTTCCCGGGGCAATCCACGGCGGGGAACCAAAACTTCCGTTTTATTACACCTGTAAAAAAAGAAGTCCTCCGGGGGAAACCGTGGCGGGCAGTCGCCCCTTTTCATGCCCACTGTGGCGGCGCTGTGCGAGACGAGAAAGAAAATCACACATCCCATTTTTTCACACGCCTGCTCCTCTCGCCAGTGCCTAAAACGCGTTTTATGGACATTTCCCCCGTCCACTGCAGATGGGTTAAATATGACATCAAAGAGGCTTTAATGTTTCACAGTGCCTCTCACATTTCGGCCCAGTATCGAGTTCAAAACTAGTGCAGGCTGCATTTTTACAGTAGATTTAATGGATCAATGTCCATAATCACATTAGCACTGGCTTAACTTATAACAAATTTCCACATCAAAGGCCCAACCCTTTGTTATAATCATGCGTGGCATTTTCTTCTTTATCCAATATTTGTAGGCCTACTGATATGGGCGAAGAAGAACTATGTCAAGGCCACTAGGCTATAGTAGTCTAAGTGTTGCCTGGAGAATAGAGTTATGTGAAATGAAAAAAGCATCACCCCACAGAAAACACTTACAGATGGGTAGTTTCCCCTCTCTGTGTGTATTCATGCTTTCAGTTTATGATTCCTCTCTTTCATCTCCATCAACCATCTCCACAGACTGTGGTTCGTCTCGCCGGGATCGTATGGTTGTGAGCTGCTTCCTAACCAATCATTCTAACCTCTGTCAAGTTCATTCAGCTCCACTCTATGTCTGTATTATGCAGTTGCACTGTGTTATCATGTAGGAATATATTTTGCTCTTCCTGTTTTTCTGTAGAGAAAAATCACGGGCCAATAGAAATGTGCATGCTATGATGTGCATCCCATGACAGTTCCAGATTGTTGCCCTTGAAGTGATGATGTGGGTGTAAATTTAAAACGACAGACATACTTGGATGGATGGCTTCCATAGGTTGGCTGTTCTGTGAATAAACTATGATGTAAAAGGAAAAACATGTTTGGCTTCCCTCACCAGGTTAATCAAGACAGGCTTCCCCTTTCTGGAGTGTGTGTGTGTGTGTGTTTGTGTGTGTGTGCGTGTGTGTGTGACTGTGTGTGTGTGCAAGCAAGTTTATGTATCAGCCCAGGACTTTGTGAATGTGTATGTTGTCAGCCCATTGCTCATTCATAATATGCAATTTTATTTTCCGGCTGATTGTATGGACTATACATGGGTATGCATGAAACCCCTCTGCATATATCCCTCAGCCTGACCCAGCAAAAATAAACAGAACCACTCCACAATCCATCATTCTGTGTGCAATGGGAGCATGCCCAACACAAACATGGCTTCTGTTTTCTATCTGTGAGAGAATGGGACAGTGAGACAGTTGTGGGTGAGACAGGGCCAGGAATGGATGAGACCATGCAGGGTCTGCCTGGTGAGGCCTCTCTGATTGACCATGACTGTGAAACACAAAACCACCTGGCCCAAATTAGGATTATACAAATGAGCTTCTCCTCTCCCGGAACTGTTCTCCTCTTTGTGTCCTGGAGAATTTAGACTGGATGCAGAGTGGCCTGTGTTCTTTATTTGGTTACCGTTCTGTGAGCTTTGAAGTCAAATTCCAGTGGGGTTCCAAGTTCTACATCCGTACTGTCAGTGGCCACTGTGAAATAACACAAAGCTCTAGGGCCTCAGTGGACAGTCTCGGAGTGATTGCATCCCCTTTGGCTACAAAAATTAGGTATAGTCTTAGAAACACCAGCGGTCGAGGCCTGCTGTTTCTATGCACAAGGTCACAATCTTTCAATTACCTTGTTTAAGACCTGTTATTCAAATCAACCTGAAATAACACATTGTGAGTTTGGGTTGGCATCCAGTCTGCATATTAAGTCATGGAATCATTAATGAATTGCTTTAATACACTTTATCAAGCTGAAAATTGGGCATTGGTAATTAGTTTGTAATAATAAAGCTTGGCCATAAAAAAGTAATCTGTTTAGTATTTGTTGGACATGTACTTGGCTCTGAAGACTTAAGTTTCTGAATCAATTTGGTAAATGAACGGTGTGGTGCATGTCTGGGATGTAGGCCTATGTGGGTCTAACCACACTGAAACCCCTGGATGAGATCATAATCTATCTCCACCAGCACTACAGTGATTACAGTTCTCTTATCCAATGTCCTCTGAATTACAGAATAGTGTGTGTGTGTGTGTGTGTGTGTGTGTGTGTGTGTGTGTGTGTGTGTGTGTGTGAGCACCTTAATAAACCTCCAGCAGGACAATTAATGTGATGGAGACTCCACTATCTGACCTACTTACATTTACATTTAGTCATTTAGCAGACGCTCTTATCCAGAGCGACTTACAGTAAGTACAGGGACATTCCCCCCGAGGCAAGTAGGGTGAAGTGCCTTGCCTAAGGACACAACGTCATTTGGCACAGCCAGGAATCGAACCGGTAACCTTCAGATTACTAGCCCGACTCCCTAACCACTAAGTCACCTGACTCCCACCTACTTCCACATTAGTGGGGCTTAGTGACATGCCCTACATGGAGAATCCTAGATGGGACCACACTTATGACAGTGGACAGCCAGGTACACAAATATCAGGGTCTGTTCATGTCCATCTTTATGTCCATATCTAGGTGCGAGCAGGTCCATACAGCGAAAAGCATTACTATTCTTATGCTGTGTGACTAATTACTGTAGCAAGACTTACGTAATGCCATTATGTAAAGAAAAAGGCAAGCAATACTATTCCTTCGTCATTGCATGAGTACTTTATTTACAAAACCATCTTGGGTAATGTAGTGACACTCTTTGATCACACACACAAACCAACTGTATCGAATTAGCCTCTGTTCGCTCTCCAATCTGTCACTGCCCAAATTAATTTGTTGGCGTGTGTGCTGTGATTAAAGAAACTTCTGTGCCATTGGACCGGGAGTGTGCCAACACCCCCCCCCCCCCCACGCCCACCCCTTTCCTCAACTCCCACACACACACAGACACACACACTCTCCAAATCTGCGGAATTCTCTAGAAGTGAGGCAAAGCCCCCACGTCAGAACCTAGCCCGGCGGACGTGTTCAGATCGCTCGTGCAGCTAATGCGTCCGAGGCCCGCGCTCCCGCAGTCAAGTCAAAATAATTAAAGACATACTGCATCTCAGGGCTTCATTAATCATGGTTTATATGGACTTTGAAACCCTAATTAAGAACAGCCCGCCTCGCCGGGTTTATTGTGTCTGTACAAATTGTGGGTATGCCGTGTGCCAGGAATGCCCTGCTCTTGACCGGATTTTACAGGAAATGGTGATGGAAAACAAAGAGATAAGATTTGGTGAAAAGCAATGAGAGAGAGGTGGTTAGGAAGCAGCCATGGACTGGTGGTTGTTAAGGAGAGTTCGGTTAAACCCTGGATGCCAATCACAGTCCAGCTAATCAATTAAAGACAGTGAAGGGGAGTTGCTTATGAGTGGATCATTATTTGTGGAAGATGTTGTCAGGCCATCAATCTTAACCTGCCAGGATCTGTTGTTGATTTTCAACGACCTTAGAACAAGTCCCCTGTAGAGTAGAAAGAGATTGCTTATCACATCAGTCCATAGTTTGAGAAGAAGATAAAGAACCTGCCTGACTGAGATCAAAGCTGTAACTCTTTAGGTTCCCGAGCTCAATGAAGCCACATGGCGCAGAAATAAAACCATTTGGCATTCCTGTCAACCTGTCTTGGTGAATCATCTGAGATTTCAAAAAAAAAAATCTCCGATTTTCACTCCGTCCAGCAGCTCTAGAAGTACACCAGAGAGTAAGATCTCAGTCGGAGATTACGGGGTATTTAGCTCTCACAGCCAGGAGTGGAAATGACTGAGTTGCTGTCGACACCAGAGTTCCCTGCTTGTTTTCCGAGAGAGCAAGTGAGGCTATGCTTTACTCAACACTTCCCTGTGGATGGGATGTGACGACTGGTGCTGGCCTTAGCGAGAGCGTTGCTTGGCGCATTTCAAGACCATCACAGAAACGGACTTGAGAAAGAGCAGGGAGCCCCTGTCCCGAACACACGTATCTTCTCCTCCCAATAAAAGTTCTCCTGGCAGTTTTATTACGCATTAGCCTCCTGATATCACGGAAACATACAGTACATACTGAAAGGGGAGCACCCATTATCTGGAGGGAAGGAGTATTTTATTTTCTCTCCCTAATGAAGAGCTACAGACAGGATACTCCTCGCAGGTGTGGAGCTGTTACGGGCCTGCTCCGGTCCAAGTCGCTATCTTGCCATGTTTGGCCTGGATTTACACAATTTGCGGCTTTA
The DNA here is from genome assembly GCF_038355195.1 of Osmerus mordax. Taxonomy (NCBI): domain Eukaryota; kingdom Metazoa; phylum Chordata; class Actinopteri; order Osmeriformes; family Osmeridae; genus Osmerus; species Osmerus mordax. Next base: position 14,130,719 of record NC_090064.1, read on the forward strand.
CCTATTATCAAACTGAAAGCAAGTGGAAGATTTGCATGAAGTGAGGGGAGGAAGGAAGTTTAGGCCTGTCGTCTGTTGGAGGTTTTTAGGGGGGGAATTTTGGAACTAGTATGTGTCTCATATCTACCTGGCAGGAGTTCATCTTTTCTTCAGCATCTTTCGTCATTTAAACGTGTCATTTTACAGTGACTTTGACAGAGGACAGCTGTCTGATGAAAGAAAAAGCTCACATTTTAAATAAACACGTTTGGCAAAAAAATAAAATAAAAATAAAGCTATTTTGAGAAAGTCAACTTCCGTTTAAAGACCCTGTGGTTTGTCAGCATTCCTCGCAGGTGAGCTCACAGTCAACCTCCTCTACCTCAGTTCCGGCCTCAGCCTCCCAAGCCTCAGCCTCAGCCCCAACCCTCGCCCAAACTTCAGCCTTCCCAGCTCGAGACTTAGCAGGAAAAACCGGGTTCAGCTCTCTTACTTGGCTCACCCAATATTTGTCTGATGGTAGTCAAAACAAAACTAGGGCAGGTTTGTTTTTTCTGATTAGCTTTCAAATGACTCATGTTTTTCCTTTTTGTGATGAGGGTTGAGGTTCACAGGGTGAAAGTATCATCTTTAATCATAAAAGTATTGTGACACTAGATAGTAAATAATAAACTTTATTTACTTGTTTTTCAAATACTACATAAAATAATTGTCATATTACATTAAATAATTGTAGTTACTTAGTTGTTAGCAATGGTGTAGTCTAGTATTAGAGGGTATATTATATATTTACCAAGCCCCTCTCCTCCCTTGCTTTCATCCACCCATTATTGATCATTTTGTAGCGGGCAGTGGCACACATTAAATCTCCGTAGACATATGACGTGACCAGGTAGTTAGTGTATATATATATACAGGACATGAGTACAAAAAATTAAATAATGAAGCAATAAGTCAAATAAATGAATGATAATAAAATATATTATTTTACTTATTACTATTAATAATTAGTATTTGCTAGTACTTACAAAGGGAGTTTTCGAGGATGCAACAGAATAAATTATACTCAAAGACAACAGTGCCATCTGGTGGCGGAAGCATGTGTTGCAGACAGTAAACGTAGCAGCCTGGGAACAGAGGATGCAAGACAAACGGGGACTTTGACCAGCAGAGCTTTAGAATAATCATGAGAACAGTCATGGGAATAGTCACGTGATGCAGACGTGAGAAAAACCAATAAGCTAAAACGTCACTTGGTCAGCTGATTAGAATGGGTGTTGGGTTAACCCAAACTAAATACACATGAGGAAACTTAACACTTGAGAAGGCGTGATGGAACAGAAATTGAGAAACAGATTCACACTAAGTCCTGCTCACCAAATGGAACATCTGGAGAGTTTATCAGCAGTTGACAGACCGCTGAAGCAGTCAGTTAATCCTTGTACGTGAAGACGCACGGTGAGACGAAACTCAAGGCTGCAAGAAACGAGTCAACCCATTCGCGGAGCGCGGCTCGATGTATTGTCCATCCACCTCGTCAGACTGCCGCGTGTTCTCTCTGGGGTGCAGGAGGGTGTAGTAGACCACCAAACACAATATCCCCAGAACGGTAGTCACATCAATCAACAGCGTGACGGGCATAAGGAACTCTGAATCCGTCAGCTCAGGCCGCAGCAGCATCAGCAGCATCGGGGTGGACAGGTTCACCAGAACGTGAAACACGTAGTACACAGACATGGCTGATCTAGTGTGCTGGCCTTTAACGTTGAAGAAGGTGAAGGCTAGGATGACTCCTACGATAGCCCTGTAGAGATACTCCAAACCTTTGGATGTACAGAAGTTTGTCTGGAGCCAGAAGGCCCAAATTGTCCCCAGGATCCAGATGATGAGCATGGCTATGGTGCTGTAGATGTTCAGCACCAGGAGGAGGGTGTAGCTCAGGATGTGTGAGGTGATGGTGAGGAGCTTGTAGAGCATGTAGACAGTTAAGGGAAGGCCGGAGGGCATCTCGTTGACGTGGGTCAGGGATCTGCGGAGACAGCGCCGGTAGTCCACGATGGACCAGGTGATGTTGACAAACGAGCCCACCAGAGAGACATCTGGGGAAGGACATGTGTCAGTCAGGACCATGACTACCACTTGATAAACGGACGGACAGACAGATTGCCATACATGCACCAAAACACGCAAAAACACAGACACACACACGCCGACACACAGACACTCACACTGTGTGATGGACCTGTAGTTGTGGCCCAGAATGATGTACAGCTGAAGAAGCAACTGAGGAGCACTCTCCAAGAAGGTCTCAAACAGTTTGAGCATGCTCAGATCGGTGGCAAGACAAAACAGTCGTAGTCTCTGGTCCTTCTCATCCATTTTGTCAGACCAAACAGCACGGCCACCCTTCTTAAGCAGGTGATAATACCTAAAAGACAAACAGACAGACATGATACAGTACATGCTGTGTACACTTACATACACTGAGACAGCCAAACAGACAGGTATAGGCAAGCAAGCAGGATACAGGCAGGCAGAAAGACAGACAGACAGACAGACAGACAGGTAAACAGGCCTGATAGATAGACAGACAGACAGACAGGCCTGATAGATAGACAGACAGACAGACAGACAGACAGACAGGTAGACAGGCCTGATAGATAGACAGACAGGTAGACAGGCCTGATAGATAGATAGATAGATAGATAGATAGATAGACACAAAACTAAATTATCAAGCAAAAATAAAAAATAGTGACTCTTAAGTCAACCATAGACTCTTAAGTCAACACACACCATATGATTACATACTCAAAGGTACAATTTGTTGTAAATCCTGTCTGTGGAATGTAGAAGACGTTTCCACCACCATATCCAGCATGCTTTAAATGCCATTTAAAATTAACATTGGGTGTGCATCAACACATCTCTGTCATTACTACTCTTTGGAACTCTATGTCCTTCAACCCTTGTGTTATCTTCGGGTCATTCTGACCCATCAGTCATTGTGACCCACCGTTGTATTGCGACAACTTTACCGCATACAAAAACAAAGTGAAGAATTTTCTTTTAACCGTTGGGCTGTCTCAGACCCCCAACATTGCAAAGGTTAAAATAGAATTATTTTTATTTGTTTTTGTATTGGGTAAAATTGGGTAAACACAACGATGGTTCGTTATGAACCTTTGGGTCATGTGACCCGAAGGCAGCACAAGGGTTAAGATAACAGGTAAAGTACATTTCCTTCTCAGGAACTTACCTGGTGAAGACACCCATGCCTGATAAGTGGAGCAGAGTAAGTCCACATTTGGACATTCCAGAAATCCTACTGTTCCCATCAGGGTTGATCAGGACGTTCCTCATATCGTCCCTGTACCAGGCGTAGCTGAATATCTGTGTGCTTACTGCTCCAAGCAGCATAAAAAAAAGAGTGAGTCCGGACCAGACAAAGTCTCTGGCTATAAAATAAGTCACTCCTAATACAATGTCGGTCCCTACATCCACCAAGTAAAGCACTAGTCCAAGAGCGGTGCATATCCATCGCAGTTTAGTGTATTGAGACTCTGAAGAGATCATCTCAGCAGCTATGAGGGGATGAGGTTTTGATGGTACGCGTAGGCTGAGCTTCTTTTAGCAGTTGAAGTCCTCATTTACATCTATGTTCTGGGATATACCATTTTGTCCAGGCAGATCCAATAGTTATTTGAGAAGGCTGGTTCATTTCCTGTAAAAACACAACACTCTGTGAAGTACAATTAGGCAACCGCAGATTCTATGAATTGTTTCACATCAATGCGACATTAGAGAGAATGGACACTGCAGTGTCACAGTGTTTTACAGCAGTGATACATATCTGTACCCTTTGCTTGTCATGAACTCTTGAATTGTAACAGATAGATTAGCACACCTTCAGTACACAGTCTGACATATGATCAATCACCTGTCTATCAGGGACAATAAAAACCTCCTTCTCTAAACAGTTACATAAGCTTCTCAAAATCTACCTGTTTAATACATCTGTTGGACCAGAAAAATACTATTTTTAACTAATGCTAATATAGCCTCATGCAAGTTTTACTTCATCTATAAACAGTATGATCCTATTGTATTTGTATTAGCAATTATTGTGCTTTTTTTTTGGCGTAACACTTTCATCTATATCACAAAACCTCAGCTTAACAATTTGAAGGGAAAGTTTAATCTTTACTAAATGTACACACATTTTTGAATATCTTGTGGTATGTTCCCCTTTTGCTCCAATGACAGTGTGGACTCCAATGACACAAGTTTGTGCAAAACCTGATAATGCTATCAATAACTTCAACAACTGTCAACTTTCTCAGACTTTTGGACCCTACTATATTTATCTGTATTTTACAGTTACGCAACTTATTACAATTTTTCTGGACAAAAGATAAAGCATTGTTGAATTGTATAAAAGAAAATAAATGTACAAAGAATCAGGAATTTAAGGCTTGATACTTACATGGCTGTGAACAGGGGAGTGCTCGGGTGACCAAGGACTGTTCTTGACTCTGTACTCTCATTTCTTCTAATTCATGTGACAAAAGTCCCAGCCTACTTTTCAAAAAACACACCCAACAACCTGTAGCATATGACATAACACTTCCAAAGATTACAGGTGTGTATGTGTTGACTCAGATGAAATTATCTGTTGAATGTTCCTGTGAACACAAACAAACGAATACTGTACATTCACATTGTTACCTCTCTTGGGATATGATCTCACGCACACAGGAAGTACAGGACACAAATTCCTAACATTTGTCAAGTTCCTTTATAGTTTACTGAATGTGGGAAGTGTTACTGGTCATGTGTGTGGAATCGTTACTTCCTGTGCTGATCTGCGTACAAACTGTGTGGTATAGGAATTTCCGTATGACATATTGGTTTCAATGTGAAGCCTATTCAATACTGAGTACCACACAAAAAAAAATGAAAGAGAGAGAAAGAGACATAGAAAGACAGAGAGAGAAAGCAAGAGAGATTCTGCCTGTCTTTCACAAGGTACAAAAAGCACAGTGTCATGAGTGCTGGAGAGGAGAAGTTGTGGTATGGATTTAAAATGTGAGAATTTCTTATCATGCCTTTGGTCACATTGTTTGTTACATCCTTCTACTGTGGTTGAGGTATTATTTCAGTCACAAGGTTGTTGTGCTCAGAGACAAGGCATGACCTGCATGACTTTTCAAAAAGCATCAGAAGCTCTGTCCTTAATTAAATTATTCTAATGACTTAGGTCATAGTTGTAGGCTATTTGGTTGTGCTTTACAGTGGTTTTATGGCATAGGGCAATCCTAATCAATACATTACCAGTCAAAAGTTTCAGAACACCCCCTTCTGTATTCAAATCAAGCCACAAAGAAGGTCAAATCCTGTGAATAACATGAATCGGTTCAAAGGTAAGTAAACAAACAAAGGTAAAACAAAAGTTTCAGTTGCCAAGAAGTGAAAAAGGCCTTAGGTCTTTGGTCTTATGGTCCAAATAATCAACATTTGAATGTCATCATGAAGGGGTTTTGGAATTCACCTCTTTAAATTTGAAATATACATTTATTATTATTATCAATGTAAAAAGAAATCTGATTTTAAATTCAAGGTTCAGAAATTCAGGTCGAACGGGAAAATGCATTTTTTACAAAATTGAACTGTAATTGTATTTTTTGGGTGGTTCTGAATTTTACTGTTCGAATTTGAGCAACCAGAATTTTTTACATTGAATAAATGTATAATTCAATTTTTAAGAGGATAATTCAAAACCAACAAATTCGGTGGTGTTTTCAATATTAAGTAGTCAATGCCTTTAACCCTGTAAGACCCCTGGTTGTAAAATTACGTCACTTTTAGCTCTCTAATTTCTAATTCCTTTTTTTTGAAAGACCACATTTATCCAATGGCATTGCAAGGCAAGACAATAAGACCCATTGTCTATGTAAATGTGGTCTTAAAAAAAAAAAGTGACATTGTAATTTTATAACCAGGTCTTACAGGGTTATAAATTCAAAACATGTCACTCATTTGCTTCCATAAAAAACTCTCCGCCAAGGATCTCGATCACCCTAAGCGTGACCATCGACAGAGGCCTGTCCTGTGCAGGAAGTACCATAGACATGTATATATGTCTATGGGAAGTAAACTACATACTCCAGACATGAAGGGGGCGATAAATCGAACAGGCAATGTTTTGTTTTGTGCTTAAAACGGTTCTCTCTGTGAAACGCGTCGGCTAGAACCTCCCCCAAGAAGAAGAGTGACACGCCATTCAATCGCTGTCTGCTTGCCTGGCCCGTGGTTGAAAGACGCAGGAAGGAGCCTAAAGTATTCTCTGACGGAACTGTAACAATACCGAATACGTGGACATCTGGTTGTATTTTAGTTGCACCATTTAAAGTAAAGTTGTAATCTATCAAGATGGGGATCCGGAAAAAGACCAATAAGAACCCGCCGGTGCTGAGCCATGAGTTTATCATCCAAAACCATGCAGATATTGTTTCTTGTGTTGCTATGGTTTTCCTTCTCGGACTGATGTTTGAGGTAAGTCTAGCCACAGGTTGAGTGAGATCGTAGGCTAGTTGCAAAAACCGCTTTCTACAGTCTGGCAAATCTATAGGCTAATTGTATCCAGACTTGAAGATGAAGCCGACTCGCCTCCTGTCTTACTCGCCTCTTGAAACGGTCATGGCTGATCTAATTCTTCTCAAGTCTACTTCCTCTATTGACAATTTTAAAGTTTTTAATGCGTGTTGATCATATCATTGTGCTACCAGAGGATACACATATTTCTTTATTAAGATACGATGGTCTCTTTCGATGAAAATAATAAATAAATTACGCTGTTGCCAGATGGTCAACTGGCCAGCCATCCCATAGCCTTCCCGACTGATCACTTTCAGACAGGCCACTTGTTAATGTGAATAGTTAAACGATTTTGCATTCAACCCATGACTAATCTGTCAGGGAACAATTACATTGCTAGATTGTTGCGGGTTGTAGTAAATGCGGTGGGTACGATATTGTGCAATACACTTCAGCGTGGACACTTATATGCGCAGATCAAGTGTTACGTGGCAATCACAGAGCGATTCAGACTCTGAATCAGAGCGCTGTCATCGTAGACACCCGCATGCTTGGAAAACGAAAGTTGCAATTGACACGACAAATTTTGTTCCTCCTAGCAATAATTTACTTTTACAATAACCAGATGTTTCAGTTTGTGTTCGCAAATCATTATTGCTTTTGCCACTGTGTTTACTTCTATATTTTTACTTTGGTTTGGTGGCAAAGCATCCTTGCTGGAAATCAGCGGCGGGCATTAAGTTAAGCATCATGGGAAATGCAGTTTTAGTTGTGATTAGACTCTTTGAAGGACAGACCAGATGAGTCTTGGTATGTTGGTTTAGACCCTCTACATGGTGTTTTTTCGCTCAATATTAGTAATATCACACTTTGTTCACATTTAGACTTTGCTCATTTTGCTCCACATTCTGCAGGAAATCCCATCAATGAAAAAATAATGTTATACCCATGTTTATGAGGATGTATGTAGTGTACAAGTCACTGCCTCGTTTCCACCCTCCTTAAACATATTATCATGTGCCTTTGTCCAGGTGACTTCGAAGGTTGCAGTGCTTTTCATAACTGTCCAATACAACGTCACTATCTCTGCAAATGGTGAGTAAATTGTCTTTAACTAGTCAGGCTAGTGCTGCAGTTAAAAGGACAGTTTACCCAAACAGTGCTATGTATCCATGTAGATTATTTTGGTGTGCTGTAGAGATTTCTGCCTTTTCTCCAATATAATGAAGCTAGTTGGCACTCAGCTTGTGGTGCTCATAGCCCCAAAAGAATACATTAGCACAACTCAACAGCAATGTCTCTTTCCAGAAATCATAACCCAGACACTCAAGATTATCCACAGACCTGCGATGCTAACAGTATCATGTAGGAACTTATTGATTTACTCCTGAACTACACCCACCAACCGTGTCTCCGCACAGAAGGAGCAAGCATCCTCTCATGGAGGAGAGGCTTGGGCTGGTGTTCAGTAGAAAGAAAATAGTTGAAATATGGCGCTTTTAGCACCACAAGACGAGTGCCATTTAGTTCCATTATATTTGAAAGAAGGGTCTGCGATCGATATCTCCAAAACTCGGCAATCCGCACCAGAACAATCTAGAAGCATAAATAGCACTTTAGAGGTAAAATGTGTAGTTTTGATTTTGGTGTGAGCTGGCCCTTTAAATGTTCTGTTTGTAGAGTTGGCACTCTGGTGCAAGGACTCTAGTTCTGTAGCTTGTTTACATGTTCATGGACAAAATAATTCTCCACTATACTCAAGTTTAACTGTGTGGCAAAGAACCAGTTTGCTAATACCAAAAACCTAAATTGGAAGCCTTTCTTCTAGAACTCAACTCATGCAGCCTCCCTCAAACCTCTCTTTAGGCTTATTTTCTTTTTCCATAGCACTATATTTAGTCTGCCTGATTTATACATTTCTCTTGTGGCAAGGTTGTCCTGGGTGAATTGAGGCTAAGGTATAATACAGGCCAGTCTAGCCAATCTCATCTCAAGGTTAACAGTTTCTTTGCCAACTTGTATCATAGTTGCGTGACTTTAAACAGTTCTAAGTTGTATGTTTGTATAGCTATTCCCGGGCCAGCTGCTGATTGACTGCTTAAAGGTGGTAGATTGTGCTTGAACAGCATATCGTCTTATCTGAGAAAGCTAGCTTCTTGCCTAGCTCTGTTACTCATTAACATTGGCATTTTATAGGATAAATGACCATAATAGCAAGTGCTCTCAAATGACTGAAAACCCTAGCTTTATTTAACTCGGTTTATCTGCTTTTAGTTTTTGAGGGTTTAGTTTGTCAACTTTCCCATAAGCGAGTCCCACCAAATGCCACCAACGCAGCTTGTTCCACCAAAACGTAGCCCAATTTGTGTTTGCCTCTGTTTCTTAGAGGGTCCTGATGAGACTGCTGTGAATCACTTTCACCATGGCCTCAAGGACCTAGCCACTGTGTTCTTCTATATGCTGGTTGCCATCATCATGCATGCCATCATCCAGGAGTATGTGCTGGATGTAAGTACACACACACACACACACACACACACATACTGGTTATTGTACCCATGTGAGGACCTTGACTCAGACCCCACGAAGTGAGGGCCACCCTATCTGGAGGAGCAGGGAGCCTGAAAAAATATATTTTAGCACTAGGTGGCTCTCACGAGGCCAGAAGTCACCTCAAAATCACCATACACTCGTAAGAAAAAATATGCGCACAGACCCGCCGGTGTGAGGACCACTGGTTACTACTCTGTTACTAGGTAGATTTTAGATCACATGACTTTTCTTTTGTCCACCACCGGATCGCCATTTTTGGTATATGCCGCTCATATACTGACTATGGCTTTCACTTTAGTTGTCGACAAACCAATTTGCACGAGTTTAAATTAAACGATTTAATGTAAAAGCAGATTGTGGTGTATGGGTTTTAATGGACTTATTTTGATTATGTATTTTAACTACCGAACTATTACAGATGCGTTAGCAATTTTCGCATGAAATTATTTAGGTCACGTACGAACACAAGCACAAAGATTATTTAAACAACGCCGAATGCAAATCTATTTAACTACCTGTGTAATTAAGCAGGTTAATACAGTAAAGTCACTCACAAAATAACTGATACCTGCTAAAAAATATATTGACTTACCAATACGGCAGACACATGTTGGCAATCTTCTTTAAGATCTTGCAGTCTTTTAGAGCGTTAAACCGGTATAAAAAAAAAAGATCTACAGTATTCATATCTCCTGACGTCAGTTAACAACGAGTTAGCTAGCACAAGGAAACTGGTTAATTATTTAGCTTACAGCAATCCTGGCCACGACCAATCAATGAAGTATGAATGAAATCCATAAACTATAAAAATGTTGGCCATATTAGTAAATTAGCAGAGGGGTTGATAACCCAAAATAATTCATTATAATCAGAATCAGAAACCGGTTTATTTCCAAGTTGCCTACGTTTTCACATACAATAAATTATATTTGGTGCTGTTGGTGCAGACAAACACAGTAGTTATATAAAGATTGATAAAAGATAAAAATTGTTAGTGGATAAATGAGTGGTTCTCAACTGCCTTTTTGTGTGTATGTTGGTGTGTTTCCCAATTACCATTTGCAGTTACATATAAAATGAATCCGATGTCCATTAGTCAAGAGAAATGTTAGATAGAAAAGAGGATACAGTAAATACAGTAGATAAGGAGTTTGGTGTAATACAATATCCTTAAAACACCTGTCTTCATTCAATTAATACGTCACAGATATTAGGTGACTGAGGGAGCAATCAGACAGGCAGTTAGGTAGTCAGACATTCAGGTAATCAAGAGTCCAGAGCAGTCAGGTGGTCATATCTGACCTGGGAGGTGAGGGGACAGCAAGCCTTGTATAGCTAGTACAATGACGGTCAGGCTTCCGCACTTGATAGAACAATAAGAGATCTGTCATGTCCTCGAGGTGTGAAGGTCCTCGAGGGTGGGCAGATTGCAGCCGATCACCTTCTCAGCAGTGCGGATGATACGCTGCAGTCTGCTCTTGTCCTTGGCAGTGGCAGCAGCGTACCAGACGGTGATGGAGGAGGTGAGGATGGACTCAATGATGGCTGTGTAGAAGTGCACCATCATTGTCTTTGGCAGGTTGAATTTCTTCAGCTTCCGCAGGAATGACAAGAGCAGACTGCAGCGTATCAACCGAGCTGCTGAGAAGGTGATCGGCTGCAATGTGCCTACCCTCGAGGACCTACACACCTGGTGATAAATCTTGCCTATAGGGCGCCAAATGTGCTAGGACCGGCACTGCCTGTGTGGTTCTATGCTGGCCTGTGTGGTTCTGCAATTTTGACATGAAATTATTTAACCTAGGTCACGTACGCGTACAAATATTATTTCAACAACGTAGAATGCAAATGTATTTATCTACTTATGTTGGCAAATGTATTTCATACCTTGCTGTTTACATCTTGTAGAGGGCTAAACCGCAACAAAAACAAATCTACAGTACGCTATTCATAACACCTGACGAGTTGGCTAGCACAAGGGATCTAGTTATTTAGCTTATAGTATCCTACATGTTTTGACATTATTTTGTAAACCTGGTTTATTCTAGTGGGGAGCATTGCTCCACCTGTCCCGAATGAGGTACTATTTTAGGTAAATCAAGTATGGTTTGTGGTGATGTTGGTGCAAACACAGTAGTTAAAGATAGACTAGTATTGCCAAGTATTAAGCATACATATACATCCAGACCCCCCAGCACTACAGCCTGCCTGCTGTATGAAAATTCTAGGCATTGAAACACCCTAACCGTCCCAGCAAACATTCTTGCTGGAAAACTCACCACCAGCTTCCACCTAGATGACCGACATGCTCTGTGGATAATGGACTTTACCAACTGGTCAGTGCTGGTCAACACCTTCTTTGACCTCCAACACACTTGAAATCAGACAGTTCAGAGATCCCAAGGAATCTTAAGGCATGCCACGTGTTCAGTCTTTCCTGGCTGTCCTTGTCAATATGTATAAAATATATTAGAAAGGTGAGGGTTTCAGTTGACAAACTGTATCTTTATTAGAACTCCAACTTATGTCATACCTGTATGTCCAAAGCTTGGATGAACAAGAGGGGCATCATGACATTTAATGAGCAAACGTAGTTGGATCAGTAGTCAACATTTAAAACAAAACAATGAGGACCCCAATGCTCCCCATCCCCTTACTAACCCCTCTTTAGCCCCTAACTAACATTTTTAGCTTAAACTAAACATTTAACTTAGTGGTTCCCAACCCTGGTCCTCAGGGCACCCCTGTCCTGCATGCTTTAGATGTTTCCCTGCTCCAACACACCTAATTCAAATGAATGGGTTGTTATCCAGCTCTGCAGAAGCCTGCTTTTGACCATTCATTTTAATCAGGTGTGTTGGTGCAGGGAAACATCTAAAACATGCAGGACAGGGGTGCCCTGAGGACCAGGGTTGGGAACCACTGATCTAACTAACCACCCTCATCCATTAACTCCATCTTATTTCTTGTCTTTTAATCCTGCTTCATCACGAGCCATTTTTTTCTTGATGCTTTGAATAGAATTGTGAAGGTAATTTTTTACATCTTTCCAAGATCTTCTGTGGAGGGTAGGCTCTTTATTGAGGCATGCCATGCACTCAGTCTTCCCTGGTACTCTTTGTAAAGTTATGTATTTCCCCAAGTGCTGAAAAACTGCATCCCTTTCTTCTGGTCTCCAGGGCATCTTTTGACCTTTCACAGCTACTACAGAAGGGACAACAAAAATGAATACAAAGTAAATTATGTAACTGTTTAATGGAGTGCTTAGCGCCTTTACAACTCTCACTATGGATGTCTCGAAATTGCCTCAAACTTACCGGGCTCTTCATTTGCAACAGTGGAGGAAGTTCTGGGTCGTTTCTTTGGTGGGACAGCACACTCTGGAATCAGCTTACTCTCTGTTTCTGAAAAACATTCAAGCACACAATTATTTAACTGTTTAATGGTGTGCTTAGCGCCTTTACAACTCTCACTATGGATGTCTTGAAATCGCCTCAAACTTACCGGGCTCTTCATTTGCAACAGTGGAGGAAGTTCTGGGTCGTTTCTTTGGTGGAACGGCAGTCTTTGGAATCAGCTTACTCTCTGTGTCTGAAACATTTAAGCACACAAACTAATGTTTTAATCAAACAATATAAACAGCCATCTAAACAAATTTGATGGTCAATGTGCCAAGATTTCCAACAAATATGTATAATGGCATACCAGTCTCATCATCTGCATCAAAATCCCAGGTGGGGGAGGAGCTGATGGTAAGAACTGTGAAACAAGCAAGATATGATGTAAGTTATGACACTTTCATCCTCCCAATTTTGACTGCATACAATCCCACAAGCCAATGTGTTATGCTCCAACATCTGTAGTTACAGGTTGGTTAACCTTGTAGCCTCAGAAGATCATGGCTTACCTTTCTCGTCATTGTCTGGAATACTGTCTGTGGCATCTTCTCGTCTCTGAAGAACCCTGCTTTCTGTGTCTGAAAAATGTAATTTGTTTAGTAAACCAATTAATTAATTAATTAGTATAAGGGAATATATCAAGTTTACACACCAGTTGTGTTGACAGAGATTTCATCAAGAGATTTCCCCTTGTATGTGTGTGTCCCCTGCTCAATGGCCATCAGAACTCTGCTCATTTTGGCAAGTTGAAGAGTGTTTTCGGTCATGCGGTAGTACTCTCGATGGACACGTATGTCATGGCCCATGAACTTTGCAACCTGGTCCATTTCATTGTCTTTTAAATTCATAATCTGGCAAAGTGTAGCAACATGTTTTCTCAGTTTGGTGGACCTGAGTCTCTCTGGGTGAGCCGCTTTGCAAGCATCTGCAAACTTGCGCAGGCAGTCTGCGCCTCTGATAGGAGTCTGCGCCTCGACTCTGGCAAACACATAAGGGTTGTCTTCTGGCACACCAACGTCAGATCGATACTTGATAAGTAAGTCAAGTGATGCAGTCACTCTTTTGGTGAGGAGGACAGGTACTTTGCGACCTCTTTTCCCCCTTATCTCTAGCCGTGTGAACTGTTCACTTAGTTCTTGCTCTAACTTTGAGAGGCTCTGGTAGACATCAGCATTAAGTGGAGCCCTGTTTCTGTTCTGATAGGTCTGCATCAGTAACTTTGATGCCTCCCCTTCACGTCTCCGATTGAAGAGTATAACCTGTGCAAGCAGACTCTCACAAAGAACCTTCCAGGCTGTTGGACTAGGTGCCTCAGCCAGTTGTTCTTTTGATTTGTCTTCCAAAGCCTTGAGGTGTTTTTGGAGTAGGACTACATCTTCTGTCAGCGGAATCATGTCATCTTTGTTCCATTTCTTCTCTTCTAGGTTAGTCCTGGCACGTTTGGAGACATACACACTCCAGTAAGTTTCGATCAACTTGATGAAGTTTGCTGCATCCTTTTCAGACGCAGAATCTTCCTGCTGCACACTTTCACCCACTATTATTTCAGCCACCCTCTTCAACGAATATCCCAGCTTGCAGGCCAGTGATGGAATATTGAAACTCCTCTTTTGTTTTAAATATCCACAAACGTTTAGGGCTGCTGATACAGCCAACTTGAATCTAGCTGGAACACAGACCTCCCTTAGAGTTTTGACACTTGGATCTATTCTTTTGACAGCAAGGATGAATCTACCCAACTCCCTCATTTTTTGAGCACAGTATCCAAGTTGACTTTCCTCGTGCGTGTCATACATGAGTTCTGCATATGTACAGATCAAGGGGTCCGACTTCAACTCCATAGAGACCAAATCAATTCGCATTTTGTCTGTAACCCTTCTGCTTTCTTCGGAAGCATGACTTCCGTTCGGAATGAGGCAGGTTGCTGAAGCTTGTACTCTCTCCCTTTTGGAAGACTTTGCTTCTGGTCTTAATTTACATTTTTTCTGGTGCTTCCAAAGGTCATTTTTAACAAATAAAGCTAAACAGTATTTGCATGGCAGGTACTTGCTTGGTGATACATCATGTGTGGGCTGCCTCCATGTTACAAGCTCTCCATCACATCGTTTTAGTACTTCTACATTGTGGTGATAGTCACCTTTGTTTCTGATTTTTTCAAGCAAAAGTAGACGTTGTTTGGAGCCCTTTGAGAAACAGATTGCGCGACTTACTTCTAGTTCCTTATTGTGTTTCCTTTCAAGGTGTCTTGCTATTTTGCTTTGAGGCTTAAAGCAGTAGATACAGTAATGTTTTTTGTCCCATTTTCTTCTTCCCCCCTCTTTACTGCACTTCTTAACATATAATAATGACTCACCATTATCCACAGTCACTCCCATGTCACAGAGTTCCATGGGAGTGACTGGAGCTGATTTTAGTGGGGCCTCAGACAGGCTTCCCTCTGGCTGCTTTGAGGTGGCGGCTGGCTGCTTTACGGCGCTGGCTGGCTGCTTTACGGCGCTGGCTGGCTTCTTTGAGGCGCAGGCTGGCTTCTTTGAGGCGCTGGCTGGCTTCTTTGAGGCGCTGGCTGGCTGCTTTGAGGCGCTGGCTGGCTGCTTTGAGGCGCTGGCTGGCTGCTTTGAGGCGCTGGCTGGCTGCTTTGAGGTGCTGGCTGGCTGCTTTGAGGCGCTGGCAAGCTTTTTTAAAGGGGATGCACATGAGTCCTCCGAAGTGCTTTCCTCCGGCAAATATTCTGAGGCACTGCATTCCGTATTACTCTCTACATACTTAGGGTCCTTTAAAAAATAAAAACAAAAATTATGTTATATATATATATATACATACACACAGCACAATATCTGTTATTATATTGGTATATTAAATGACTGCATTACAGTTAACCTCTTGTCACTTGGCAGGTGCATGCTTTCCCCTATCTACTTTCTCTCAACTTGACTGAGTTAGATTTATGTAGCGATTGAGAGGGATATAATGGAGGTTTTGTGTGGATCTAAAATATCTAGCCTACAGAAAAACAATGGTTACCTTTTCTCGGGTTTTCCTTGACTCCATGACCTATTCAAAACGAAATGAAGAGTTTAACTAAATACGTAGCATCTGAAATAGCAAATGGATCAATTTTAAAACGAGTTTACGGTACACACTCTCTGGATAACGTTAAATGATCCAATGTAGCCTAATCACCGAGTGGCTATCAAAATGGCCTAACGTGCGTCATGTGCGGCCTTTACTAAAGCTCGAATCACGACGCATAAAGGATGCATTTTAGACAAATTATATAAATAAATGTAAATATCATCATTTATACACTCAGCATTTGTTGCTATACATTGAACCAAACCAAATACTACAATATTATTAGCGTGACTGCTAGCATTGGTTTTACGGAAAACTCCACGTGCGTCATCGCTGTTTGATCTTTTCTCCTAAATACTTTGCTAATATGCATCTTTGGAAAGTTAAATTTTTTCATCCATTGGAATAATCTTTGGTAAATGTGGATTTTAATCACACGCCATCGAATTTAATCATTTTTTTTTACAAGCAATCAACTTTTTATCAAGCATCAGCCTACTCTAACTTACCGGGATCGGAGCTTGAGTCTGAATGGCAGAAGCTCCGCTGTTATGACGATTTTATGGATTGTTCTACTGCATATTCACGAGGCCAATTGTAGTTGCTAATATTTGTATACAATAAATACATTTTAATAAAAACGTGCTTACCTTTTTTAGTAATTTCTGTGTAGATTCTTGATCCGTAGTACGGTTCATGTACTTGTAATTTTGGAAACTTATTTCACATTTAGCGTGATGCAAACGAAGTTGATGCAGTCGCCAATGGAAAGTATCCATGTTGATCCATAAACACGTTGACAAACACTGCTTATTTAAATATCTAGATGCATAAATGTACGTGGACATGTGTTCGTGCCCGAGTAGAACGGTTACCCATAACTAAATGTCTTAAAGATGAATACATGTTCTGATAAAATGTTATAAATATTTAATAGCACATCAGATTTGAGAACGTTATTTCGATTTGCTTGCCAATATCAGGTGATTGGTAGTGGATTAATGGTGGTTCTCAACTGCCTTTTTGTGCTTATGTTGGTGTGCTTCTCAAATACCATTTGTAGTTACATATTATATGAAACTGACCATGTAAAATGTCCATTAGTCAAGAGAAATGTTAGCTAGAAAATAAAATACTGTACATACAGTAGATAAGGAATTTGGTGTAATACAATATCCTTAAACACCTGTCTTCATTCAAGGAATAAATCACAGGTATTATGTGGCTGAGGGAGCAATCAGACAAGCAGTTATGTAGTCAGACATTCAGGTAATCAAGAGTCCAGAGCAGTCAGGTGGTCATATCTGACCTGGGAGGTGAGGGGACAGCAAGCCTTGTATAGCTAGTACAATGACGGTCAGGCTTCCGCACTTGATAGAACAATAAGAGATCTGTCATGTCCTCGAGGTGTGAAGGTCCTCGAGGGTGGGCAGATTGCAGCCGATCACCTTCTCAGCAGTGCGGATGATACGCTGCAGTCTGCTCTTGTCCTTGGCAGTGGCAGCAGCGTACCAGACGGTGATGGAGGAGGTGAGGATGGACTCAATGATGGCTGTGTAGAAGTGCACCATCATTGTCTTTGGCAGGTTGAATTTCTTCAGCTTCCGCAGGAATGACAAGAGCAGACTGCAGCGTATCAACCGAGCTGCTGAGAAGGTGATCGGCTGCAATGTGCCTACCCTCGAGGACCTACACACCTGGTGATAAATCTTGCCTATAGGGCGCCAATAGTGCTAGGACCGGCACTGCCTGTGTGGTTCTATGCTGGCCTATGTGGTTCTGTCCTGGCCTGTGTGGCTGACTGTACAGGCCTGTGTGGTTTGGTTCTGGCCTGTGTGGCTGACTGTACTGCCCTGTGTGGTTCTGTTCTGGCCTGTGTGGTTCTGTACTGCCCTGCGTGGTTCTGTTCTGGCCTGTGTGGTTCTGTTCTGGCCTGTGTGGCTGACTGTACTGCCCTGCGTGGTTTTGTTCTGGCCTGTGTGGCTGACTGCTGGTGTGGACCTCCATCAAAATAACAATGGATCACTATCTGCTACTCCCAAACCGGGCACACAGGTTTGACCAGGAGAGCACAGGACCACAAGTAACTGACTATTACAATCTTAGTGTGTTGCATGGGCTGATTCACTTAACTATAAAGTAATTAAAACAAAATAATAATATATGTTAAAGTGACCAAAACGCGTTTTCTATCAACAATCCTTAAAACAGTTTTCCTGCCTAAATTGCCCTCTCTGATTTGAGTCCTCTGACTTACACACACCACTGACCACCTGTCATAAGCTTTGCCACTCAGAACCTAGTGGGGGAGGGGTGAGTGAGTTGTGCTGTGCTGGAAGCCAAATCAAATGTATGAAACTGCCACTTACCAACCTCTCCTAAGGCAACACAATATGCATCCTTAGGTCTCCCAACTTTAATGACTGTCACAAATGTGTATCTGATTATGTTAGGAGAATATTCAAAGTGGTTAATTAATCTATACCAAATACATTGCACGCAATTAAATCATTGCATAGACTATGCAATGCAAAGTGTGGCTGAATATCAGATTAAAAGTTTTGTCAGAAGTCTGGAAAATCTCACGAACAAGCTAAAAGTAGTATTATAAAAAAAAAATCCTAAATAGAATTAAAAAAAAATCTGAGTAATCTTAATAAATCTCTGTCAAGATTTCGGATCGCAGTCAGTGAGTGCAGAGCAGTGGGGGTGGGGGAGGGGTATCTGGATACGAGCGTCTGCTAATTGACTAAATGTATCGTTTTCAAACTGTCACTTCACAACCACTCTCCAAAAGCAACACAATATGCAGCCTTATGTCTCCCAGCTTTTATGACTTGCACACAAACACAACTGTTTATCTGTTTATGTTACGAGACTATTCAAAGTGGGCAATTAATTAATTAATCCATACCAAATAGATTTCATGCAATTACATAATTTCATAGACTATGCAATGCAAAGTTTGGCTGAATATCAGATAAAAAGTTTCATCATAAGTCTGGAAAATCTCATGAACAAGCTAAAAGTAGTATTATTTATTAAAAAAAATCCTATATAGAATTTATTTACATAATGTAAAAAAATCAGAGTAAACTTAATAAGTCTCTGTCAAGATTTCAGATCGCATTCAGTGAGTGCAGAGCAGTGGGGGTGGGGGAGGGGTATCTGGATAAGAGCGTCTGCTAATTGACTAAATGTATCGTTTTTAAACTGCCACTTCACAACCACTCTCCAAAAGCAACACATTATGCAGCCTTATGTCTCCCATATTTTATGACTGGCACACAAATGTTTATGTTAGGAGACTATTCAAAGTGTGCAATTAATTAATCTATACCAAATACATTTAATGCAATGACATAATTGCATAGACTATGCAATGCAAAGTTTGGCTGAATATCAATTTCAAAACCTTTTCCTTAATATGTACGTATAGAATTCATCAACATATGAAAAACAATCAGAGTGAGCATGATATGTCTGTCAATAAGTCAGATCGCGAGTGCAGTGCATGGCAGAGGGGGTGGGGCGTCGTTTTCAAACTGCCACTCTCCCAACTGCGCTTCGTGCTTCGCGGAGAGATTGACAGACAGAAATGTGGGCAATAGTTGCAGCAATCTTATAATCCATCAAATGGTGTGGGAAAAGGCGAAATTTACAAAGAGGGGCAATGCAAATGTGAGCACACATTGAATTATTTGACCTGATGCACATCATAATGAAACTAAAGCCGAATCATTTTCGCAAATTTAGAAATCTTAATTGGCCCCAAAATGAGGATTATTATTGGTCCCAAAATGAGGACTTAAAAATGTTTTTCAAAAATGTCAAGCCAAAATCGCCATTGATTTTATAAACTTTATGTTTGGCCTAGATTGTAATAAACATTGAACTAGCAGCCCTTTTACTTTTTTCCCCAAGCTCAAATATAATATGTGAGACATTTAGTAACTGATATACAAGTTAATCCAGGTCTATGTATTGCATTTGGGTTCCCAAATGAAGCAAAAGCAGGTGGCCACATCCTTCCTCTCCCTTGGTCACGTGGTTAAAAAATTCTAGCCAATCAGAAAAATAGCCCTGATTCAGAAACCAATCAAAAAAGGTGTGCAACTCAATGGGAAAATCCGAATGCAACACCAAGCCTGGCCTACAGGGGTGCACTAGAGCATAGAGCCAAAACACAGTTTTTGACGGACTACCACATAGGTGAGGACTTTTGGTGAAATTTGCAGAGATGGATGCCTATGGTCATAGGGGGTCTGTGTAAGAGTTTGAAGCGATTTGGTTGTGAGGACCAGCCAAAATGTCCTCACAAAGAAAAATGTCCTCACTTTAAAGGTCTGTTGTCAGGTTGTGGTCCTCACAAGTATAGTATTACAAACACACACACACACACACACACACACACACACACACACACACACACACACACACACACACACACACACACACACACACAAGTCAGTGACACTGAGACACTCAGAATTCAGTGTCTTAACATGCAGCCTTTCAGGTCAGTCATCTTTAATGAGTGCACGCCAACTAATCTGATGCATGTTTCATAACGTCTTTTGTTTCCTGTGTTTTTAATGTAGAAGATCAACAGGAAGATGCATTTCTCGAAGACGAAGCACAGCAAGTTTAATGAGTCAGGCCAGCTCAGTGCCTTCTACCTGTTCTCCTTTGGCTGGGGTACCAGCATCCTGCTCTCAGTAGGTCTCTTACTCTGCAATGCCAGCTTGGAAACGTAGTTTGCTTTCTGATTGCCTTTGGGCAGAGTCAAGTTGTTTTTGTTTTTGTCCGAATTTACGCCCTCAATGCTCACCTCCCCTCTCAAAATGTGACAGGTGCTGGTCCTCAAGTAGTGCAAGGTTCTTTTTCAGATCATTACAGGTCATGAAAGTGCATATTGTTAGCTTTCAAGTGATGTGTCGTACATTGAAATCAGAAAATAGTTGCAGAAACCAGTAATGCTGAAAAAAAACTGACCAGAAGACATGCCTTGACAATCCTACTTTTCTGACAGATTATAAGTATTCAGTGATCCTAATTTATTTTGTTTATATTATTGAGTCAATTCAACACTTAAAAAAACAAACAAAAAACAAACAATTTTGCTTCCTACCATGATTGCCGACATGCAGACCTATATACCAGCTCCTGTGACAAATGAACTGGAGGAGGGAGGTCTCAAGGAGATATGTATCCTTCCTCTGTTAGGACTTCCTGCTGAACACTTTGATCCTTTTCAGGAAAACTTCCTGTCCAATCCTGTTACACTGTGGGAGGGATACCCTCACACCCTAATGCCGTGAGTACGAGAGCATGCCTTCCCAAGTCATGTGTCCTATCTGAGGCCAACTGTCGTTTTAGTTCACTCTCCATTTTCTTGATATACTTTACTTGATCATTTTTGTAATTCTCTAGGTTCCAGATGAAGTTTTACTTCATTTGTCAGTTGGGCTATTGGCTTCACGCTCTCCCTGAACTGTATTTCCAAAAGACTAAGAAGGTAAGTGTGCAAATTCATATGTTTGTTGTTCAGGTAGACACCTGCATGTTATTGGAAGCGGCCTTGCTGTACCAATAACACTGAAAGGCAGACTTCTGAGGATAAACAAAAAAACTAAATAGGAAATGATCTTGTTTCCATTTTCCTTCGAGCACAAAATTTGCTTAAACACAAGCAAACAATGAGGAGACATTAGTACAGTGAATCCTGAGGCCATTTTTAACATTCTTGATGCTTCTGTCCTTTCCCTGTCTTTGCTGTCCAGGAGGACATTCCACGCCAGCTTGTCTACATCTCTCTCTACCTGGTCCACATTGCGGGAGCATATGTCTTGAAGTAAGAGCAGTTTCACCCCGGCAAACATCTCAGTCTTGTGCTCCACAGCTTGATGTAGTACGATCACGTTAAAATGTGAGATCTGTCCGTTCCTTCGAAGTGTAAAACACAAGCTTTGAGTGTTCCATTTTTCAAAAGCAGAGAATTTCCAAGGCCAACCTTCTTTAGCTATCAGAATGAGACTGTGTGCTGTAACTCAGGGGGCTAACCGATGCTGTGTTCTGTTACTCAGTCTCAACCGGCTGGGTCTGATCCTGCTGGTGCTGCACTACTTTGTGGAGCTGCTCTTCCATGTCTCCCGCCTGGTCTACTTCAGCAACGAGAACAGACAGACAGGGTGAGTCTTGTGTATTAGGAATGTGTCCTAAGTTGACTACTGTGTTCGCAAGAGCACGGATAACATGCCAGAAACAGAATTTCACTGTCCTGGAGAGTACAAGACGAGGAAAATACTTTTTAGCGGGAATCTGTCTCCCGGATTGGAAGCCACACCACCTTCCAGCTTTATACAAATATACAGATTGTTTTTGGCTGGCTGGTTGGTTGGTTGCATCTCTGCACAATCCCACTTTTAAGTAACCCGATAGGGTCTACTAATCTTGGAACTAAACGTAAGAAACAAATGCTGTTGTATTACCTGCAAAGACTACAGACGGACTACAATATGTGAAGAGGAGATTCTGTCTGGGTCTTGAAAGTGTCTCTGTTATTGCGTGTGTGTCCTAGGTTCACCATATGGGCCTTCCTGTTTGTCCTTGGGCGACTGCTCACCCTGTCCCTGTCGGTCCTCACCGTGGGGTTTGGCCTTGCCAATGCGGAGCATCAGGGCCTGGACCTGGCTGCAGGGAACTTCAACGTGCTTTTTGTCCGGTAAGGGGGCGGGCACCAAGTTATGTTTTGTTAGGGGGTCAGATGGCTGAGCGGTTAGGGAATCGGGCTAGGTTGCCGGTTTGATTCCCGGACGTGAAAAATGACATCTCCTTGGGCAAGGCACTTCACCCTACTTGCCTCAGGGGGAATGTCCCTCTACTTTTACTGTAAGTCGCTCTGGATAAGAGCGTCTGCTAAATGAGTAAAATGTATATGTTTTAGAATGACCACACTGTACAACAAATAGTACTTCATAGAAACAGGAAATGCCAATCCGGTTCTTTGGGGGGGCATAGATTAAGCCGAGATTTGAGAAAAATATTTATAAATGAAAATTCTAATGATATTTGGAGAAGGTTTATTCAACACTGTTAGATAAACTTGTTGTTTCTGAGACTGTTGGCTAACCCTGCTCCTTCCTCATCCAGGATCACTGTTTTGGCTGCCATCTGCATCACTCAGGCGTTCATGATGTGGAAATTCATCAACTATCAGCTGCGCCGGTGGAGAGAGCATGGCCAGGCCCAGCTGCTGAAGAAAAAACCTGCCGCCCCTAAGAGCAAGTCAAAGAAAGACAAAGGTACGAACCCTGATTTAGTTAATCATTCAAGTAAACATGAATGGCTACAAAAAAATAAATCAGGTTTATCCTGAATTCTTATTATTTTTCATCTTTGTCATTTGCAGCAAATGGAGTGAATGGGTCTGTCAGCACCAACGGAGCGGATTCGCCAAGAGCGCGAAAGGAAAAGTTGTCGTAATCACACCGCTATACCTTCCCATTCCTCCACCCGCACCCCACCCCCCACCCCCACCCCCCCCAGAGACCACCCTGCCACCCTGGTCATCCAAGTCATCTGACCCTTCAGCTCTGTCTACTGTCTGCATTTCGTTCTCTCACAGGACTGCAACTCCCAGCAGGACTACAAAAGTCGAAATGCATTTAGCTTTATATGCTTGACGCCAACCTCCAGTGTTACTGATTTTAAAATCATGACTCTGCCGTGCCATAACCGGAAAAAAAGGAATTAAGAGAAATGCGTATAAATGAAACAAAAGAAAATATTTAAAAGTGCCTATTGATACCAATTATTTTGTACAGGGTGTGCAGATGTAAGATATCAGGAATGATAAAGTTTAGTGTTTGAGTAATGTTTTCCCAGTCAAAACATTTCATGCATTGTCTGGAATACTATATATCAGATTGTTGTATAACAATTTGATGATAATCTTTTTCTCTTCGCAAAGGGCTTTTCAAACTGATCCATATTATAGCATTCCTAGCACAGAACTCAATGCCCTGTGTTTTTTTTGTTTATGCTTTCAACTGCATGGGAGACAGAGTTCTCTGGTAGCGTGAAGGACATTCTTTTCATTTCCTTTACTGGAGGATCGCTGAGAGTAACACACCTGTATGCTATGTGGTTCCATCATATTGCTTTGGTTAGTAATGTCTTTAGATGCCAAGTATGGAAGATAGTGGTCAGAACAGTCAGGTACATGGATCCATTTAAAGGTAGTGGAACGTCATCTTTAGAATGGGCTGTGGCTCAGTCAGAAAGCGGATAATGCATGTCTTTCTCCTTTCAGATCATTCAAATAAAAAAAACCTTGATCTTGAAAACTAGAGTTGGACAGAGTGACTCACACCAATCCAGTCACTAAGTGATCATAGAGGAAGCATGTGGATAAGGACTAATATTGCCCTATGTTGCATTCTGGGTAGTGCAAGGTTGGAAAGTACAGGTAGAATAGTTCTGATTTATTCCAGTTCTCTACCTTGGCAAAGCTCTTTTTTTGCCTGCTGTGTTCAACACACTGATGTCCACTGATGATCCCTTTTAAGACCTATGTAACGCTGTAATGATTGTTCCTAACGTTTCTTTGCAGAGTTGATTTCTAATTGCCATTGGTTAAGAGGGGTCATGCTAAATGTAACCTGTCTCTGATCTTCTCAAGAGAAAATGGTTGCTGTTTGTCTTAGGCCAGGCTTGTTTGTCTCCTTTAAATTGTCCACAAGAATATAATTTGTCGTAAAAACAATGGACAGTGTGATGAATGACTGTATCCTATTCCGTTCCTTCCACTGAATGTGCCAAATGAGAGCTTTCAGCATGACTTTGGATGAACACACCTTGTGATCTTTAACATGTTCACTTGCCATTAAAATACTTTTCACAAAAGTTCGTCTTTGTATTATAATTTGTGAAGAAAATTGGCCGGGTGTGGATGGGATTCTTGGGTGATGGTAACTGCACAGAACGGGATTGTTGAGATTCCGCCTTGAGTATTCCACTTGTGTTGCAGTATATCGCAGACCGCATGAAGGCACTACAACTCAGATTTTGTTTTGGAAAAACGCAAAATTGACATTTGGAGGAAATTCTAAAATGGCTAATCAAGGTGCCAAGTCCAACAGGCCACGCAGTTGCAACGATAAAAAGGTAGGTAGTCTACAGTGTATCATGACAGAACTGGTTAGTGTATTGGTCTATTTCGTCCAACTTGTTTTGGGCACAATTTGTCAAATGTTTCTGTATGATGACAGTTTGCAAGGTAATCATCCCACATGCATTGGGCACAAATATCACAGTGCCTGGAGCTGTTAGAAGTGTGAGAATGTAGTGACCAGTGTGTCATAGTACTTGTGCTATTTAGATATTCAGCATATCGTGTTGCACTGCAGGACAATCTGAAAGAAATAATGTGACGGACTACGTGCATTTCCTTTCACTGTAGCCCAAGTGTAGCTCATGCATTGCCCATATACCGATAGAGACATCAGTCTTCTATGCTGTTAATTGTTGCTTTCTAAAAGAAGATGGATGTTTGGTAGTGTTGTGCACGTTTCTTTGAGGACGATTTATTCCTGCTATTTTGGTTCCATATATGGTCTGTATGGACTACAATCATATGTTATTATTGATTGGTGAGTTTAAGCTGTAAGCAAACATTCCATTCCATGGGCTATGTGTTGCTTTGTTTCGATTATTCACATTTAAATGCATTAATGTAGGCATAATGTTATTTCTATTAATATGACTATTCTAATTTCACTGAGTTGAATTGCTTTCTTGCATGTGAAATAAAGCCTTACCCTGCATATTGCCAACAAAGTAAGAAAACAGACTTTATTGTTGCCTGTGGTTGGTAAAAAGATGTTAACATTATTTCGCCTCTTCGCGGTAAATTGGGATGCCATGTTTAATAAGTTGATATCATACTCAACTAAATCACATTTCCTATTGATAACAAATGCTATGTCATCTGACAGATTAGCTACTCGCCGCAAGGCTGCCGGAGACCCTATACTGAGTTCACTGGTGTCTGTGATGTGTGGGGGAGGATTGCGAGCGAGATAAACAAGCAGCCAGTCAGTGTTGGGTTTTCAGGGAGCAGGAGGAACATGGCGGCGGCACAGTTAGCAAGCAGTAATGCAGTTTCACCAATCCGAAGGTCAGAGCTGGTTTTATTAAACGGGATTTAACTAACCGTACGCCACAGGAAGTTTTAAATCGTAAGTACACACGTGGGTTTATCTTGTTTGGGTGGTTCGGAGTGGTTTGGTGTTACATTCTTGTCCTAATGTCATGCGTTCAATCACAGTTGTGTGGCAATGCTGTCGCTGCGCTAGCTTGCTAGGCAAAGCTTGCTGACTGTCATACTGGGGCAACCTATAGACATTTTGCCTAGCTGGCTAGCTCGAGCTATCAGTAGGTCTGTTTGTTTTCCTTCAATTGGGATGCAACCGTGGCATGTGGCCGGGCCAAATCGTTATGGGCGGAGTTTATTGCTCTAATCTATTAGTTTAGTACTAAGGAACAATTACATTTGCCATTTATGAACAGTGGCTTGCTACGTTGCTATTTTCTTTGAGTCCAGCCATAAACCAGTATCGGGTTAAAAAGGCATAATGGTGGAATTCCACGTGCCTGACGTAGCTACGTCACTTTGTTTTGATACTTCTGTCACTTTGGGCCACCTGGCACTTGAAGTGCAAAAAGAGAAATTGAGATATTGACATGCCGGAAAATGCAATAGGCCTACGTGCGTTCTAGTCACGTAAAATATTTTGATTACGATTGTGAACAATCATGATCTGTCCCGATAATTAATGTAGTTAGGATGAATACATTTGACATTTAGATGTCTGTCTGAGTCATCACCATGTTCTCGTTATAAATGATCCTCTGGATGTGAAGGGATATTAACCAAACCGGGAAAGCAAAACAAATAAACGACGTGATCGCTAAGCGAGTTAGAACACCGCGCGGCAGCCCGGGAATCCTAAACAAATGTATTACTAGTATGTACGCTGGCTAGCCAGCAATGTTCCACTTTCAGCTGCTCGTGCCCTATTTACGCTCGCGACTTATTGCAACTGCTGGTGTCAACATATGCACTGCATTTGCACGACATAATGCACAAATAAAGAATTCCATGCACCTCTTACACTTTTGTTGTTGAGTGCATGAAGTTCACGAATCCATTCGGTAGAGCTTTACCAGCTACCAATGCTAGCTAGCCAGTTCACGGGGAGGGGGGAAATGTTTTGTCAGACCCCTTGAACTCAGAATGTCTTTCCGCGGGCATTTAAACTTAGGGCTGATACAATTGTACGTGTTTCAAATGTTTATACATTTTTCTGTAAGATGGACAAATTCCACGTAATGCTTATTTTTTAGAGGTTTGCGAGTCCGTTCAGTTCACCACGGTTGCCACAATGTAGCCCGGTGGCCAAGTTGTTACACTAGCGCTCCACGCCGTGTGAAAAGCCATGTACTTCTGGAACCTTTTGAACTCCCTGGGAATTTTGAAAACGGAGTTTTCCGGTGGTGTCGTATTCCACGTTAAATTTAACTTTCTCCCAATCCTTTTGCTATTATGTGTGTTAAAGTTGTACAAATATAGATTTATTCACAGTTGTTGGTTGGCTTAATCGTTCACGTTCCTTACACTTGAGAACAACATGAGAAACAGTTGAATGGTCTCTGTTGTTAGTGTATAACTGTACCATGAATTTGAGCCCCATGAACGTCACTGTGCAGTATGACAGCCTGTGTTCTGGATCCAGTTTCAGGACTACTGTAGGCATACTTTATCAAAGAGCAACTATTTTATTGAATGGATGATCTCTAAACCACACCAAAGGTCTGTTTTCAAGAAAGGATGAATGTTTTAACTTAATGGTTGCACTGTTGTGCCCTGAGTGAATGTAGTCATACGTCAAGCTGCCTTGCGTGGCTGGTGCGGCACTGTGCAGACAGACAGCTTGTGTCTTTTCAATGTGTGTCAATGCTCCTTCTACTAATGTGCCAGAACGCAGCCTGTGGAACCAGTCGAGCACTCCCTGCCTCCTATGTCACTTCCTCCACCTGAACGCGTTCAGGGCCTGTGCCACATCAGTGGTGTGGAGTTTAACATGACATGTTAGCCAACTGTGGAGAGAGCGACGAGACAATGTATGTCAGTCAGACTCTGAGCCAAGTTATCAGAACTTTCAAAGACGAAGCAAAGGCGGCGAAGAACAATGGACGGATGAAAACTGGGTCAGATGTTGTGTTTTTTACTCAATGTGGGAGAAGAATGACTAAGTAGGACACTTCTTTCATTCAACTATCCTTTTACGTACCCCCCAACCTGCTTAGTGTATACTAACATTGATGGTTACTAAAAACATCTTCATGCGTTGCCAAGGTGTTTGCTCTAATTGTTTACCTTGAACAGTGGCCAGTAAGGACCATCCTGCGTTTTGAATCCGCTTAAAGACAGAACCGTTCCTGTCTGAAAGCCTGTGGCTATATTGGTTGTTCCTCTTATCCACAGCCTGAGGCTGTTGCTCAGCCCTCAGTAGAACACACAGGAATAATCAACGATCACTTTTGCCAAACATCTTGTTGTTGTGTGGGTAGTTTAATGTTAACCTGTGTGTGTGTGTGTGTGTGTGTGTGTGTGTGTGTGTGTGTGTGTGTGTGTGTGTGTGTGTGTGTGTGTGTGTGTGTGTGTGTGTGTGTGTGTGTGTGTGTGTGTGTGTGTGTGTGTGTGTGTGTGTGTGTGTGTGTGTGTGTGTGTGTGTGTGTGTGTGTGTGTGTGTGTGTGTGTGTGTGTGTGTGTGTGTGTGTGTGTGTGTGTGTGTGTGTGTGTGTGTGTGTGTGTGTGTGTGTGTGTGTGTATCGACTGCATGTTTGGAAAGCCTGTTCTCCATGTCTGCGTTCTCTACAGCTGAGGAGGAAGACGCCGTCCCGCAGCCAGACTGTAACTGATAAGTGACGTTGTTTGTCAGCTGATACCCCCATCTCTGATGGGGCGGGGGGCGGCAGGGGGGTGGCGGAGGTTATGACTGCGTCGCAGCCTTTTGACCCCACTGGAATTCTACATCTTCATCAGCGCAATCCGGTCCAACTGTACGGCTCATACATGCAGCCATGTAGGTGTGGTCACAACGGATTGTGTAACTTCTCGGAAAGGTGTACACCTGTAGCTGCTAGGCCTTCAGGCCCGATAGCTAATTGACAAGTTGCTCAGTCATCAGTGAGTTTCAGTCATGCCGATTTGGTTTCAGTAAGACCCACACGTCCTGTGTTAAGGTGTGATTAGCCTTTTTTATGACGCGTCTCATCAGTGCTGTCGTTTATAATAAGTAGTCTTACTCTAATTGTAACTGTTAATGTTAACACAAGCATGTTTACTCTGTGTTCACAGCATAAGGAGTTGGCTTGGTTCCTATTAGAGCAACAGATGTGAAGTCGCTTGGCTTGAGATTGGCCAAAACAATGAGGCAATTTCATTAGCTGCAGAGAAATCCAACAGACCGTGGCCTCAAGACCAGAGATGTGCTAGAAGCATGCACTATGTCTTATTTGACAATACAGATATTCTATTTCTGATTGTATAACATAAGCGTGTGTCTGTGCCTGTGTGTGTCAACAGCTTCCAATGACTTCCTGCCAGTGTGTATCGGTAGAGTGTATTGGTTATTGATCCGAGACAGGAAGCAAGGCCTCGGCCTAATGGGAGCAGTATAGGCACTGCAGTCTCTGTGACAAACATGGTGGCTGAGACGTCTTATTGAATCTGAGGGCCATTAGTGCACCATTGTAAAGGCTGCTGTGGGGGCCTCCATTGGTGTTTAGCCCCCTGTGAACTGGCCATAATGGTCAATTTCTGCAGTGTGAAATATCTGCCTCAGGTCCCGTCTAATCCCCGGCCTCCTGAGAGGGCGATTAGCCTCCCTGGCTCGTTAGACCAGCCTCCGTGTCGAAGCTCGTCAGGAGCCCAGCTGGACACCTGCTGTCTGAATCTCCAGGGGAAATAAGGGATTACAGCCACTCCATGGTCTGGCTCTGGGCCATCCAGCTCACCTCCAATCAGGTGGCAGCTGAATGTGACAGCATGCATCGTGTCACTGTCTAGGGGAGGGGAGGTGTGGGGGAGGTGGGGGGTGCGGAATGCTGAAGAGTGACGCATGCACAAACGCTGCGCAGACGCTTAAGATTTTCGGCGTGTCAAAAATCACATAAACAACTTTCTATTCGTCAGCCTTAACCGCAGGTACCAGCGTGGTCGTGAGATGCTGATTGCTGGATTTTCACAGCTGCAGTTCCAGTGTCAGATCAGTATGGTAACTCAGTGGCTGAACAGCAGTGTGGCGTCGAACTCTGCTGGAGACCGTTGGCTACGCTGGGCCCTTATGATGTGGCAAGCCCAGATGTTGTAGTTTCACTTCCTCCAAAACAGAAGAGTTTCACTTGTGTGCTTTCAGCTTGTGTGTCTTTTGAGCTGTCGTCTCCTGGTAGCACCGGGCTAACATCATGATGGAACCTCAACTTTTGTATTGAGACAAAGTGAATGCTCGCGTAAGGAATTCAATTTCAGGTGTAGCCTGGTTGAAATTGTATATTGCTGAGGTGGTTCGGAATTCACAGTTTATCATCTTTATAAGTCTATAAGTTACATTTTTATACGTGTACTAAAAAGCACACCTTGCTTACACGAGCCCCCACCAACAGTAATGATAATGGAGTGCCCCTCATTCAGAGCTGTGTGGTTTGCATGGTAGTAGGGATTTGAACTTTTAACCCAGAGCACTCTAACCTCTAGTTAAAGACCCGCAGATGGAAGGACTGGGAGCGCATTGGCCAGAGAGCTAAACCAATGATCCTGTTTCAGGCAGAAGGCTTTACACTTGCAAGACGTGTGTGTGTGTGTGTGTGTGTGTGTGTGTGTGTGTGTGTGTGTGTGTGTGTGTGTGTGTGTGTGTGTGTGTGTGTGTGTGTGTGTGTGTGTGTGTGTGTGTGTGTGTGTGTGTGTGTGTGTGTGTGTGTGTGTGTGTGTGTGTGTGTGTGTGTGTGTGTGTGTGTGTGTGTGTGTGTGTGTGTGTGTGTTGAAGTGGCCGGGTTGTGTTACAGCTATTTTGCAGTAGCTCATGTCACACATGTTACTGGCACCGAGGGTCTTTGTGATTTGAACAGATTGAGCCCGTTAAAGTAGTCACTGCCACAACTCATACCAATGTGAACAGGAAGCGACAGGAAATAATTTGACACCAGAAAAGGGAGGAGGAACAATAAAAATTGCTACGAGGCTGGTTTTGTGAGTGTTCTCAGTGTCACATTTGGCATGGCTGCTTGTGGTTGTTGAGATTATGCTCTGTGTTGTTAAACACACAACTGCGTTCTCGCCAAGACTGCCGGCCTCCGAAGGATAAAGAGCTGCTTGAAAAGAGAGAGGCCATACACGGGAGTCGTCTCTCGTCTTCTCTCTCGCCCCCTCTCTCTCCTCGTCCCTTCCTTGCGATTTAACTGGACCCGTTAAAGGGTAGCTCCCCAATACCGGGGCAGATCTGAGGTCACCGGGTCGTTTCCCCCCTGAATGGTTGAGGTCAGGACTGGGAGAGGCCAGGCTGACCCTGGGTCTGTGGGTTCAATTCCACCCTGGGAGTTAACTGACAGATCAGAGGGTGGTCCCCACACCAGGGGAGACATCAGATATGGGGGGGGGTTGTTTAGGTGTTCTTCCCTAAGACGTCAGGCTGCTACATGGCATGAGCGCATTCCTCCAGGTGCCTTGTTGGCAGGTGCCCTGTTGGCAGGTGCCCTGTTGGCAGGTGCCCTGTTGGCAGGTGCCCTGTTGGCAGGTGCCCTGTTGGCAGGTGCTCATGAGACGTGTCTCAGTCACAGCCTTGGCTGGTGCTCCTCTGCAGGGTACTTAGTAGTGAACGGCAGTGAGGCCACTGGAAGCTTTTTGCAGCTGAGCCAAATAACCAACCGCAAATGTTTTTACAAGTCATCTAGGCCTCCTCCCTGACACACTCTCCTGAACAGCAGAGAGGTGAAGTTTGAATAAACAATTTTCACTTTTTTTTATAAAAAAACAAAACAAAATTACATTATTATTTTCTGCCTTCATCTCATGACTCATCTCAGACACACTCAGGCTGAAGTGTGTGTATTGTCTCGGGGGACACGCATCGAGCTAGGCCCTGTGTTCCCACCACCCAGCGACGGGGGACCCTAGCATGTCTACCTCCCACCATGCAGCCGAGCTGTCCAGCCTCTCCCCAGCAGAGGGGAGCGGGCGCTGCTGGGAGAGTTCCCCACGCTGCCCTCCTGCAAAGATGGCCTGAGGCACTCTCTGGACCCAAGCCAAAGTGAGCCAGTCCCTGTTACGCAAGCCACCCTCCCTCCCTCCCACCCTCCCACCTTCCTCTATCTGAAGAAGCCTGGCCAGCCAAGTATTGAGCCACCCTACCCTGTGTAACCTCCACCGTCGAATGGCTAGAGCGCTCGCACAGCACAGTGAGGCTGGCCTTACCACCTGGTGACTGTGTCCTGGTGACTGTGTCCTGGTGACTGTGTCCTGGTGACTGTGTCCTGGGGACTGTGTCCTGGTGACTGTGTCCTGGGGACTGTGTCCTGGGGACTGTGTCCTGGTGACTGTGTCTTCATTTACACGGCAGCGCACTCTTCAGCTGCAGCTCCCATAAGACAGATCGGTCTCTAAGACAACGGCGTTGTGCGCACGTTTCCGCTGGCGCCAGCCACACGCACAGCCCCCGCAGCCACACGCACAGCCCCCGCAGCCACACGCACAGCCCCAGCAGCCACACGCACAGCCCCCGCAGCCACACGCACAGCCCCCGCAGCCACACGCAGAGCCCCCGCAGCCACACGCACAGACCCCGCAGCCACACGCACAGCCCCCGCAGCCACACGCACAGCCCCCGCAGCCACACGCAGAGCCCCCGCAGCCACACGCACAGCCCCAGCAGCCACACGCACAGCCCCCGCAGCCACACGCACAGCCCCCGCAGCCACACGCAGAGCCCCCGCAGCCACACGCACAGCCCCAGCAGCCACACGCACAGCCCCCGCAGCCACACGCACAGCCCCCGCAGCCACACGCACAGACCCCGCAGCCACACGCACAGACCCAGCAGCCACACGCACAGACCCAGCAGCCACACGCACAGACCCAGCAGCCACACGCACAGGCCCAGCAGCCACACGCACAGCCCCTGCAGCCACAGACCCCCCCCCAGGGTCTCCCACCTCCAGCTTGTTCATGAGCGCAGGGGGAGAGGACTCCAGGGCCAGCCTGCAGAGGTCAGGCAGAGTGTGGAGTAGAGGTCCCACAGCTCTCCAGGACTCTGCCATCACGCCTGGAATGTGCCGAAGGGGGAAGTCTCTTCACCAGGAGGGCCCCGTCCAACCTCTGGGATTTCGGAAGGTTCTTAAGGATTTAAGTTGCTGCGATGCCATCCCAGAGCACAGCTATGCCGCCCAAGGGTCTTCGACCGCTTACAAAAAAATGTCTGGCCTGTGTGTGTGTGTGTGTGTGTGTTGGGCAGTGTCCTGCCTGTAGCCGCTGCTATCCTGTTGCACAGTAGCAAGTGGGGCCTCTCCCACTTGAGCTGCAGATGAGCCATGCAATGATACCTGACAGTGAGACAAAGTAAGCAATTTATGATCACGCACCAAATATTTAACCTTCTCCTCTAATCTGATTGTTGTGGAGACGGCCGTATTTCACCCAGTACTCACGACCAGACTCAGATAAATTGGTGACAATATTGTTGTGGAGAGGCTCTTGAGTTATGAGAGTAAAAAAAAAAAAAAAAAGTCTACTCACGTTCTTTATTGCTCTTCCCCCTCCCCTTCTCATCCTGCCCTTTTCGTTTGTGTGTGTTGATACAGCCAGGCCCTCTGCCCACCTCTCCTCTCTGCCTTCTGCTCGCCGTGACATCCTGAAGTGACTGTCGGTGTTAAAGATTCATGAGTGTGATCAGCTTTCCGTAAATGTGGCCCTGGCTCTGGGTTGCAATCTGGCACTTTAAGGCCATTACCTCACAGTGATTCTGGAGTAGAGAGCTCTTGAGTGGATTTGGGAAGCAGGGAGTACTGCATGTGTGTGTGTGTGTGTGTGTGTGTGTGTGTGGGGGTTCAGAAGCCATGTCAATAGTGTGAAGTGGCTTCCTCTCTTCGTGTGCATCTTTCTCTCCTACCACTTTTCTCTCTCTTTCTCTCATTGATCCCTGCAGTGTGTTCCCTGAGTAAGTGTCAGTCAGAGTGGAGGCCTCTGGACATCAGATGAATGGTCCACACTCTCCTCTGCCCCTTCCCTCTCTCCCTCCCTCCCTATACCTAGCTCTCTGTTTCTCTCTTTCCCTGTCTGTTCCTCCCTACGCAGACTTAATATCAGCACATCTGGTTTGTGGTAACCAGGGAGGGAGGGGGTGAGGGGGGGGGGGGGGAAGGACTACACTCTCCCCTCATCATCTTCTTCTTCTTGTCGAAATCGATAATGTTTTTAATGACGCGTGTTTGTCTTTGACACCATGTGACCCCGTGGGCCCCACACTACTCTGTGTGTCTTGGCTCCCTCTGCTCAGTTTCTCCCACTGAGAACAGGAGGAGCGGGGGGGGGGGGGTCGCCGAGGTCCTCTGCCCCCCCCCCCTCTCCTCCCACGCCCCCACCCGCACCAGTGAGGGAGATGGATGGTCCATGATGCAACAGACAGTGCTCTGGAAGCATCCTCTCTGCGCAGGCCACGAGGCGCTTCATTTGTCCGTTCAGTCCCCCGCCCCCCCCCCCCCCCCCGCTCTCTAGAAGGTTCTTGTTACAGCGAGCGGTGGACTTCAAACAGGGGCTACGCTCATGCGCTCGCCTTTTGATGTGACTTGCAGTTGAATGCAGAGTCATGCCTGTCGATGCAGGCCGAGCCTCCGGAGGTGCCGGGTGTGTTTCCACCTCCAAGCCGCTCTGGATAAGAGCGTCTGCAAAAAAAAAAATAGACTAAATGCTAGCCCACGTGATGACTGGGCATCGATGGCACATTGCCCCCCCACCCCCCACCTGGCAGAAACTGGCAAAGGCTTCGGTTGAGCATCTCTTAGTATGACTGGAATCGGTGGTTCAGGGATTTTATTTTGAAGACCCTGCCCCCCCCCCCCCAGCATCTGAGCTTCCTTTGCAAAACCTCCCAGGAAGTAATCAAACACATTATTATTAAAAGCAGTGAAAAAGCATTTGTGACCCCGGTCAACCCCAGAAGCAGATGGGTGTTCTGGCTCGACGCTTCGGACAAGACTCCAAACACAACATGTAAAACTCTTTCTCTACCTAGGAGCTATGTGACCGTGACTGATACTGTTCACATACTGTCTGCGTTCAGCTACAATGTACAACTATGCAGGCTTGGACTAGTTTACATACCCAAAGCAACGTGCTGTAGATAGATTGCTTTAGTATATGATGCCTAGCTTAGATGTGACAAAATGCTCAACCACTATAGCCTTTCAAGTGTGTGTGTGGTGTGTGGTGTGTTTGCGTGTGTGGTGTGTTTGTGTGTGTGTGTTTGCGTGTGTGTGTGTGTTTGCGTGTGTGTGTGTGTTTGCGTGTGTGTGTGTGTGTGTGTGTGTGGTGTTTTTCCTCCGACATTCTGAGCAAGGTTGGAGTCTTCCCTCTGCTTCTACTGGTCTACTCCACATTCTAAGCCAGACTGAGTGGCTCCTGGCTGGCTGGGGTCTGGTCCTGTGTCACCTAAGATATGGACACACACACCATGGACACACACACCGTTTAACTGCTTCACTCAACAGCAGTCAGGGCTCTCAAAGTCAATTGATTTCTGTAACTTTTTTCCCCTCGTGCGTGCGCATAGACCTGAACCCTACATCCAGGGCTGTAAGTCGGTCAGTGAAACAGATGGATAGACGAGCACTCTGTGATGGAAAAAACCTCTAGTTAAGTGCCAGATTCGCACAGGCAGGATTTGCAGCCGTGTGTGTGAGCGTGCACGTGCGCGCGCATGTGTTGTAACACAAGTGTAAACTGCTGTTATTTGACCAAAAACCTTGCCTTACTCAGACTGCTGCCAAATCACAAGGAGAAGTTGGCTGCTTGTGAAGCGGTTGGCTGTGCTGCTGTTGTGAAATCTTTCTACAGGCTACTAGGTTGTTTTGCATTAGGCAACTGTATACAAAACTTGGCATATTTGTGTTCGGAGTGGCCTTAAGCCTTTGACTTGATTTGCTGTCCCAGAAGGTAACCAGTATTTTCTTGAAAATTCTTGACAACTCCCTTCCTGGAAGGATCACGTGTGAAGCAAGTTCAAGGGCTCACAAAAGAGGATGTTTTGGAGAAAAAATACTCCACGTCAGAAACACGACACCCATTTTCATTCTTGTCCTGTAAGAGAAAGAGGGGGGGGGGGGGGGTCACTTAAAAGATTTATCCAGTTCCAATCCTCAAGAGGTGATTCAGTTCTGAACAGCGGGTATTTGAAAGCCATCAGAGTGATGTTCTGGCCCTTCTCTGGTTGTGTGAATGTGTCCTCCCCCCCAGCGTCTGGGCAGGACGGGTCTTGACAGCAGAGAACGCTGATCCGGCGGCCTAATGAACTTTAAATGATGGCTGGCCTGTTTTAGAAGTGCCAATCAATCACACGGATAATGAAGTTATGGCTCCATTGACCTGCCCACCTCTCCTTCTCTCTTTCTCTCCTCCGCCCGCCCCTGCCTCCACACACACACACACACACACACACTGACCCTGTTAGGTCAAATGGGTCCTCGCTGCACAGGTGTAATTTTATTAGTGGAGGGTTGGGTGTACTGTAGGTCTTGACCCCAGCCTGACCCTGGTTTCAGAGCCAACCAGAACAGTAAACCAGCAGAGTGTTGTTACCAGTTACCATCATCCCGCAGGTCAAAGGGTAAGAAGCGGGGTTTCCCTTAACTGTTCCAGGGGCGATCTATTACCTCACTGAAGCTCAGTGCTGAGAGAGTGAACAGGCATTACAGTAGACTGTTGCCTTTCGGTACATCTCCCCCTCCCCTGGGTGGCTAGAGGCTGGTGAGGCAGGGGTGGTCTGTCTCGCCATTGGACGCTGTGCCTGCAGGATGAGCCAATGGGGCTGTGTTTTGTCTCTGTGTCTGACTGTCTGGAAAGAGCTTCCTGGCTATTCACAGCTGGACTGTTCCATCTGTTTTACCCCCCTGTCCTCTCCTCCTCCCTTCTCCTCTGAGTATGTTTACGATTCAGGCCATGTTATGTTATGGGTTGCTTTGCGGCCTAATATCACTCTTGGCTGTATCTCAAAGTAAGACATGAGAGACCCAGCTTTCCCCTCATGGTCTATCTACAGGAACTCCATTATGCTAACATCAGCCTGCACTCAGGCCCTCCAGCTGGGCTCTGTTAATTAGAGGGGACTGGACAAGGTGAAAGTAGTTGATGTTTGCATTTTTTTTCTGTGAATTTGATCATGGAGAAGCCAGCGAATAATAAATGAGGGTTTTGCAGCATCTTGCTGGTTCTCGTTCGAGAGCAAAGACTGAAGCGCAAAGGCCTGCAGAGACCATATCAGTCCTCCTTCATCCATTGAACATCTCTTGCGTGCGTTATAGTCCTGATGTCAGAGCTGTGTCAGGGGCAACTTACACAGCCTACTGGGTTGTCGGCTTCGTGTGGTTGTAGCGCTACGGTGGTTAGCGTAACACAAAGTAGGGCATAGTAACCGTCTGGAAGTGCCTGCGTAGCGCTGCGTCGTAGTCGGAGCCCTAAAGTAACCCTCCGGGGGAATAAAAACACCTGACACTTTCCCTGCCGGTCCAGGGTTGAGCATCCTGTCCAGCAGCATGTCTGCGTATGCAGCTCCACCACCAGCTCTCCTGGGAAAAGGGACCACTCTCAGCAGTGGAGGCTATTCACTTGATTCTTCTTTCCCAGTGGCAAGGTAACATACCGTTTGTCATCTGCTGGGGCCCGCCAGGCAGATTGAGGGCTGTCCCTGGTTTGTAGTCAGGATTACTTCAGCTCAATGCCTGGCTTGGCTCGGCCTGGCTCGGTCTGGCCTGGCCTGGCTCGGTCTGGCCTGGCTCGGTCTGGCCTGGCCTGGCTCGGCCTGGCCTGGCTCGGTCTGGCCTGGCCTGGCTCGGTCTGGCCTGGCCTGGCTCAGCCTGGCCCATCCTAATGTAGTCCAGCCTAGTGTGTGTCCATGGCTGGTGTGCGAGGCATGGCCATGAGTGCTGAAGCTCTCCTCTACTGTCTGCTGTTGATAATTAACTCAATGACACGTTCTGTACAGTAACCCCCCAGCTGTTTATAGCTACCCTGGGATTGAGGGCATTAGAGCAACCCCCATCTCTCCCTAGCAACACTGGGGGTCCTAAACATTCCTGCCTGCCGGTCTCCCTTCCCTGCCGGTCTCTGGGACTGTCATTGAGACGTGTCTAGTCTTCACGGTCAGAGTCTGTCTCTCGCTCTCTCTTTCTTTGTCTCTCTGTCTCTCTCTGTCTCTCTCTCTTTCTTTTTCTCTCAATGGATGCTAATGCCACTGCCGCCAAGTCAAGGAGAACTAAGCAACCAATCATCTTCTACACTGTGAAATGAAGGGGGATAAATGCACGACCAATCAGATTCCGGAATCCCATGGTAACTTGCTCTGGGAAGACTTGGAGACAACCAATGGGGGGTCAGGAGCGCTGCGTAGTGATGTTGGTGGTGTTGTCCTGCAGCGTCATTAAGACTCGGGGCGCACGGACCTGCCCTCCGTTTAAAAGCTTCAGCCAGACAGCACAGCGAGAGACCATAAAGGCGTTCACCCCCCCCTGTCATTCAGAGAACGTGATGGAAACGTGGCTGGTCGCCTCGCCCTTCACCCTGCGAGTCCACGGGCTGCATACAGCAAGAGAGGGTCCGGACCCTGTGATGGCGTCTGCTCGCTCGCCCAAGCCAAGCCGTCGGCACCCTCAGTTTCATGCGTGTTTCCCCTTCACACAGTCAGCCAGTCCACCCCACCCCCTCTCCCTCCCTCTCTCTCTCTGTCTCCCTCTCTCTCTCTCCCTCCCTCTCTCTCCCTCCCCCTCTCCCACCCCCTCTCCCTCCCTCTCTCTCTCTCTCTCCCTCCCCCTCTCCCACCCCCTCTCCCTCCCTCTCTCCCTCCCTCTCTCTCTCTCCCTCCCTCTCTCCCACCCCCTCTCCCTCCCTCTCTCTCTCTCCCACCCCCTCTCCCTCCCTCTCTCTCTCCCACCCCCTCTCCCTCCCTCTCTCTCTCCCTCCCTCTCTCTCTCTCCCTCCCTCTCTCTCTCTCCCTCCCTCTCTCTCTCCCACCCCCTCTCCCTCCCCCTCTCTCCCTCCCTCTCTCTCTCTCCCACCCCCTCTCTCACTCCCATCCCCTCTCTCACTCCCATCCCCTCTCCCTCCCTGCCTGCCTCACCACTGCTTTCATTTCAGCCATTTGAGCACAGCCTTCACCATTAGCTTTTAAGTAGGCCACCGCAATCCAGCAGGGAGCCATGGAGGCTGGGGGATGGAGGCTGGGGGATGGAGGCTGGGGGATGGAGGCTGGGGGATGGAGGCTGGGGGATGGAGGCTGGGAGCCGGGCTGGGGGATGGAGGCTGGGGGATGGAGGCTGGGGGATGGAGGCAGGGAGCCGGGATGGGGGCTGTGGGCTGGGGGCTGGAGGCAGGAAGCCTGGCTGGGGGATGGGGGCTGGAGGCAGGGAGCCGGGCTGGGGGATGGAGGCTGGGGGCTGGAGGCTGGAGGCAGGGAGCCGGGCTGGGGGATGGAGGCTGGGGGCTGGAGGCGGCTCGCTACCTCCATTGAGAGTAGAGGTAGATGACTGTCGCAACGCTCCTTCCGTTGTGCTTTGCTGGGCTATGCTGTGCCGGGCTGGGCTGTACTCTGTCTTACGTAACAGCTGAGCGCTCTGAACACGGTGTGCCGTGGCCGTTTCCATGGTTAGGAGTGGCTCAGAGTGTAACACAACACACGGCAGCTCCAAGCAGGCTTAGTTTGTTCGGAAAAGGCTCTCTCTCTCTCCAGGTTCCCTCCATCTTCCTCGTACATTCAAGCACTTTGGGATTCCCTTTTTAAACGTTTCCCTCCCAAGAATCCAAAGTAAACTCTGCCTATCGGTCTCTTTCTCTCTCATCTCTCAAGCCTCCCTGTCTCTGCCTGGTTTCACACACCATCTTCTCTCGTTGTACTATGTCATCATACCTGTTTGGTGGCTCTGAGACAACCAGTGAACCTGGCTGGGTGGGACTCTTATGATTTTATGTCAGTAAAAATTTCTGTACAGGAGCAGTTTTATAGGATGTTTTGAAATGGCATAGCTTTTCCCATTACCAACACCCCCAAAAAAAACCTGTTTTTGTCAATGGCACTTTCTAAAGGACTCGGGCTCGACTCGACTGGTGTTTTCACTAGAAGGAGGTGAGGAAGAGAGAGTGAGGAAACTCAGCCATGAGAGACTGTCTCAAACTCACGTCGCCCACCGGGCAAGAAGCCTCCCATGTCCAGCCTCCCTACATCAAGTCCATTAAACATCACATGTTGGTGGCGCTAATTAAAAAGACATTAGTCTTCAGTTATTTATGTTTTTTCCCCCATTTAGTGCCATTGAGGTCGGCAGTGCTGATATGCTGAGAGAGAGGGAGGGAGAGGGAGGGAGGGAGGGAGGGAGGGGGGGGAGGGGGAGAGGGAGAGGGAGAGGGAGAGGGGGAGGGGGAGGGAGAGAGAGGTAGGTAGGTAGGGAGCGAGAGGGAGGTAGGGAGTGCGAGAGGGAGCGCGAGAGGGAGGGAGGGAGGGAGAGGGATACCAACCTGAAAT
Organism: Osmerus mordax; assembly: GCF_038355195.1. Lineage (NCBI taxonomy): Eukaryota > Metazoa > Chordata > Actinopteri > Osmeriformes > Osmeridae > Osmerus > Osmerus mordax. Next base: position 14,171,159 of record NC_090064.1, read on the forward strand.
AATAGATAATGTAGATAAGTACATCGTGTCTGGGGAGTGCCACATTATATTTGAATTGAAATGACACTCAATGTGTGCTGCTGAGGGGACAGTTTGACACAGAGTGACTGATGGAAGGGTTATTTCTTGAGACGGGAGGTCTTGGGTCCAAAACTGGCCCATGTTGCACTGTGGCGGACGGAAGTCCTTAAGGTGTCCATTAGTGCACTTTCAAACAAAGATTACGTCCATACAGGTGGACATTAATTGAAACGTATGACCTAAAAGCAGTGGTTGTTTTACACCTGGCCTCAGTGCACTGTACATGCAGTCAGACTCACCGCTGATTAGTTGATGAGATTTTTCCCTGATAAGATATGGTGTTCTTGCTGCTGTGTAGTTGAGTGGTTTTGAGGGCTGGCTGGCTGGCTGGCTCTGTCTTGCTGTGCTCTCGTTTCAGGCTCTCTGGGGAAAGCAGCGCCATCAGAGGGAAATAATTGAATTTGTTTCTCCGCTCCACTTTCGCTCGGGTTTTCTCCGGCAAGGGATGAAGCCTAGCTCCCTAGCATAAAGGATGAATCCTACCACACAGGATGAATCCTAGCACACAGGATGAATCCTACCACACAGGATGAATCCTAGCACACAGGATGAATCCTAGCACACAGGATGAATCCTAGCACACAGGATGAATCCTAGCACACAGGATGAATCCTAGCACACAGGATGAATCCTAGCACACAGGATGAATCCTAGCACACAGGATGAATCCTAGCACACAGGATGAATCCTAGCACACAGGATGAATCCTACCACACAGGGTGAATCCTAGCACACAGGGTGAATCCTAGCCCGCTAGCACAGCTCCACATCTTTAGTGTGTGTGGTTCCATGTGAGTGTGTGTGTTCTCCTAACCTCTGGGTATGTGTGTGTTCTCTCCACAGTCGCTGATATGCAGTGAGGATGAGTGGAGTTGGTGAGAACCACTCTGACCCTGGCAGGGCAGAGTCTCGGAAACGCAAAGAATGTTCCTCAGAACTCCTGGGACCCAGGTGAGCCCGACCGCCCGGCGTCACTCATGACCTGCTTCATGTTCAAACACATTTCCGCTGCATGCTGACGTGACGCTCCCATGACCGTACTGCGCTCTACTCTGCTATACTGTACTCTACTGTTCCACAGTGTCATTTTCTGTGGCTGCATCTTTTGGAAAGGAACTGACAGAATGGGCCTGGGCCACACCCCAGCTCCTAAGTATTGATCAGACGATATCATTCAGACAGCCCACAGTTTACTTAAATTCAGTCTGAAGATAGCAGCAGGGTCTGCCTTACCCTCTGACCCCTTCCTTAGTTTGTCTGCATAATTCAGCTGTAGAAAAGATGCCCAGAACCCCCTTCGGTCTGCAGCCCTGCAGCCCCTCACGCCTGCAGACGACACGGGGAGCAAGCGCTGACCGGGCCCGACGTAAATCTAGTCGTTAGGGTACTGGACACGGCCTGACCCTGCTGTCCCTGACCTCAGTCAGGGTCAGCTGAGGGAGCTGTGGGCCCACGCCCAGTGTGTGGACTGTGGAAGCGGTCTCTAGCTCCGACCAGGCTGGACGAGCGATGCCAGCGAGCGTTTGGGTAGCTTCCCAAACCCCCTTTTGATGTTTTTGCTTTGTTCTCCTGTCAGCTGTGCTCGTTCCCCTGCTGTGAGCAGCATCAGGAATGCTTTCTGGGATGCTTTCTGTCCATCTTCCTCTGTGTCTGCGTCTCTCTCTTCTGGTCTCATCTCTCTGTCCTCTCGTCGACTCACCGCACTGCCTCTCCTCCTCGCCCTCGGGGGGGTGTTCTGTGTTTTCTGTGTCCGTGCAGCCCCAAGCGGAGCAACGAGAAGCGCAACCGCGAGCACGAGAATAAGTACATCGAGGAGCTGGCCGAGCTGATCTTCGCCAACTTCAGCGACATCGACAACTTCAACGTCAAGCCCGACAAGTGCGCCATCCTGAAGGAGACCGTGAAGCAGATCCGACAGATCAAGGAGCAAGGTACAGGCAGCGCTTTCAGTGCGTTTGTTTCGTGTCTCTGTCCCGTCCTGACTGTACTTCATCAGTGGGGCGGTGGCTGCGACACGCATCCCCCCCCCCCCCCCGGTGCTTGTAGCTTTGTCCCGCCTGCCGTCCTCCAGGTACGAGGGCTGCCCAGTCAATAGCAAGGACCCATTCATACTAAACCTACAGAGGCCATCGAAACGCAGTTTACAACAGCACCGTGAGGCTGCGTGTGTGTGTGTGCGTGGTGTGTGTGTGTGTGTGTGCGCGCCTGCGTGTGAGCTTGATTGGAAGCTGGCTAAGTACAGCAGCTCTAGGTATCCTGTGAGTCACAGCGACTGACGACACTGTGGATAGCGTGTGAGTCACCGCCCCACGGTTATGTAATGGTGAGCAATGTGATGCAAAAAAGAAGAGAAAGAAAAAAAAAAATCACAGCAAACTGGCTGCCGTCTGTCAATCCCCTCCCTCCCTTCCCTCCCCTCCCTCGCTTCTTCACGCTACATTGAATGCACATCACTGGCCTCTCTCTGCAGTCAGGAACTGTCTTTCTTAGTGGAGCGAGGAGGAGGAGCGAGGAGGAGGAGTGAGGAGGAGCGGGCCTCGCCCAGGCCTGCTGTTCTCCTCCGTGTCTCCCCAGCCCCGCGCTGCCAGCCACAAACACCTTCACACCCGTATCCCTGGAAGACAGCTGCCACGCGCCCTGCGCTGTTAAGAAGAGGCCAGCTTGTCATCTGCTCCGTTTAGCTATATCTTATTTATTTTTCTGTGTGACTGGGAATTGGTTTGTCTGTCTGCTCAAATTGAAACCTGTTCTTTTACAGGATCTTAATGTTGTACACCCTTTCCTGCTCGTATTATCGATTCCAATCTCTGTATTGATATTGCTTGGTGTCGTTGTCCCACCCTCCCCCGCTTTGACAAGATGACACATCCCATCGTCGCTTTTAATACTGTCAACATGGCGATTGTAAATGGTGGTGCGGTTCACTGTAAATGGCTCATTTAATTTCAGCCCCTTCAATCACACAAAGTTAATAAGCAAGGATAATGATGTAAGCCCCTCCCTCGGAACGGGCCGTGCTCTAATGATGGCCTCTCACTGGGAGGCTTCCTCAGGCTCAGGACTTCATTTACATTTAGTCATTTTAGCAGCCGCTCTTATCCAGAGTGACTTACAGTAAGTACAGGGACATTCCCCCGAGGCATGTAGGGTGAAGTGCCTTGCCCAAGGACACAACGTCAGTTGGCATGACCGGGAATCGAACTGGCAACCTTTGGATTACTAGCCCGACTCCCTCACCGCTCAGCCAACTGACTCTTATTAGATCTGGACTTTCTTCCATCCTGTCATCAGATATTCCTCTAATTGATATCATGGTGGGCTTGTGGACCACTTAACTCTCAGAGCTAACAAACGTACAGCTCAAGCTTGTTTCTTCCTAATAGGGTGTGTATTCAGGGTAATTGATTTCTCTGTATGGAGTCTTATTATGTAATGGTACAGTGCACCATCAAATGCGCCCCACCCCCTTCCTAAGCCCTGAGCTTGGTCGGAGTGGTCAGTGATTGGTTGATGGGAAGACACAGGTCTAGGCTGAGTTCCTCCACAATCCCAGTCTGTCTGAGAAGCAGGGCAGCTGTCCACCTCAGTAGATGATGGAGGTAGAGGAGTGGGTTAGCAGGCAGTACATGTGGCTGGTAGGAGACTGTGTGTGTGTTAGGGCCGTACAATTAATCACATTTTAATCACAATCACGATTTTGGCTTCCCAAGATCAAATTTGCGTGATCAAGCAATATTTAAAATGCATCATTCAGTCCGTATACGTTTTTTTTTTTTTTTTTTTGCTTCCTAAAATATATTTACACAATGGAAAATAGTGCCCTGTTGAAAGTTTTGCTCCATTTTCTTTATTGTTTTTTTTATTTGTATTTATTCTTTAAGGAGATGCACTGAATGTTGGTGAATAAGAGGACCTATTTTATTTTGATGCACATATTTGTACATTAGCAGGAATGTAGCACAATATGGATGTAAAAGCTGTTATAATTAGCCTATGTGACAATAAAAATAGTTTTGGTTAATATCAACAAATAATGGTGATCTGAATATTGATCAAAATAATCGTGATGATCATTTTGGCCATAATGGTGCAGCCCTAGTATGTGTGGACAGTGAGCGATGGGTGTGTACTCTCCAGGCAGCTGGGCAGGGTTCTAGAGGCCTGCTGAGGTCCTGCTGTGATACACACTCTGTTAATGCTGACGGAGAGAAACATGTGACACACGGGAAACACACACCTCGGATTTTGATAGAGAAAAGCGTGTGTGTGCTCGTGCACGTGTGTGTGTGTCCTCTGTGCAGATGATGCAGCATTCCAAGCCCAGAACTTTCTCCCTGGGAGCGGTCCTCTCAGCCATGCCTACAGATACGAGACTCTCTCTCCCCACCATATGGCCGTGCGTCTCCACGGAGCGGTGCGACACTCAAAGACTTCCCCCCCCCTCCTCTTCCTCCCTGGGCCCCTCACGCTGCTCCTCCTCCTCATCTGGAAGTAGGGCAGAATTTGCACTGAACAGAAGGCTGCTCCGCAAGACTATTAACCCAATCACTCACATCAGGAGGGCGCGTAGGCTGTGCACTACCCTGGGCTGGCCAGGACGCTCCATATGTTGCTTCCAGGGCGCTCCCATGCACATCTTTGGCCTCCTATACGTTTCCTGGTCTTTGGGATGTAGGCCAGCAAATGTTAATGACCAAATATGCGGTGATGTACTGTGTATCCACGGGCGTTTTGGAATTCATGCTCCAGTTTTGCTTTTTGTGCGGGAATGTATCGTAGTGCTTCATGTCTTTTGAACGTCCGTTTGTGCACCCCACGTGTACACACACACTCACACAGACTGCGGTTGTTTACTGTGATGTTCTCCGTCTTTCCATAATGACTCTTTTTGTGTGTGTGTGTGTGTGTGTGTGTGCTGACAATGCCATCCATCTCGTGTTTGCCACCGGCATGGCAGCTGCGTGCACTAGCGCACACACACACACACTTCTACGACCTTTCACCCTGCCGGTTGCTAAGTGCCTTGGTTCGCGCTATGGCTACGCGACATGACAATGGATCCATGCGTGAATGTTTTGTTGAGATGAGTGAGGAGAGGGCCTTGTTAAGAGGCTGGTTCACAAGTGACCTGGTTAAAACATATGGAGCGATTTAAAAGGAAAAAATAAACCATTTGAGGTCAGTTTGGGAATAGTATTGTGGTCTCATAGTGGCTGTTGGTCTGGGTTGTAATGTGACTCCTATTGAAAAGGCATGTTTTTTGGACATGGTGTGATGCAATGGGGATTTAAGGTGGTCTATAACCTTAATGGTGTATAACCATTAAGGTTATAGACAGTGAAGCCACAATGACACACAGGAATGTTTAACTTCAGGATGAGTTATACATCAGAGTTGTACACAGTGAGTTATACACCCCCTGATTCTAATTGTCTTTCTGTCCCACAGAGAAAGCAGCAGCAGCCAATGAGGAGGAGGTACAGAAGGCTGACGTCTCGTCGACAGGCCAGAGCGTGATTGACAAAGATGCCCTGGGACCAATGATGTTGGAGGTGGGTGTTGCTAGTGGTGATGGTGTTGCTAGTGGTGATGGTGTTGCTGGTGGTGATGGTGTTGCTGGAGGGGATGGTGAACTAAGCTGTTTAAAATGCCAGTGTTCTGCTCCTCTCTCTCACCAACCGTCTCTGGAGGAGGGGATCCCTCTCTGAATTGCTCCTCCCAAGGTTTCTTCCATTTTTTTTCTCCTGTTGAGAGTTTTTTGGGAGTTTTTCCTTGTCTTCCTTGAGGGTTTAGGTTGGTTGAGGGGCAGTTCTATGGGCATATGTGAAGCCCTCTGTGACATGCTTGCGTGTAAAAAGGGCTATACAAATAAATTTGATTTGATTTAAAATGTGTCTGCATAGTAGCCTTGGTGTAGGGAATCTTAACAAGATAATGCTGTTTGTCCTATAAATTAATATTCCTGTCTTGAGACACAGACATTTTTACCCATTCAAAACTTGAAATTCACAGACGCCATATTTCACGTCGTCTACAGAAGTGGGGCAGTGTGTGTTTGTGTGTGTGTGTGCCTGTGTGTGTGTTACAGCTGGGGGGCGGGAGGTTTCTGTCCTAGCCTGGTTGTAAATCACCAGGCTGTGCAATGGCCCCGTTGTCCCACAGAGGACCAATGAAGTGCTGACGTCTTATGGGCAAGCAAGCAACAGCCCCCGCGGATGAATCAGTCCATTCAGCCTCCCCCCCCCCCTCTCTCTCTCTCTCTCTCTCTCCATCCCCTCTCCCTCCATCGCTCCCTTCTTCTCTCTGTTCACCGCTAAGATCTGTCCCGTCATGGAATATTTCTAGCTCTTCAGGTCTGGCGTCACTGAATCCACATGTAACTGGACTGTCTAAATATAGACCTGAGCTGCCTGCGTTGCTTTCCCAGCTGCTAGCCAGCCCACAAGCGTCAGAGCCGGGGCGTCGTACCCTTGTGAAACTGCAGCCACCCCCCGGCCCGGCCCGGCCCTGGGCCTCCGCTCATTACCCCACGCTCTGCGGACAGTGGCCGTCGGAGGGAAGCCAAGCCCACGTGCGTCTCCCCGTCTGGGCCAGCAGCAGCAGCAGCAGCCATCGCTCCTCCAGGAAGGCTGTTGTGGAAACACTCCGGGGTGGTGGTTTGACCCTGCGAGGCGCCGCATCCATTTAGAACGCCACGCTTATCTGATGCTGCTCAAAAGACACCGAACAAACTGTCATATGTTGCTATTGGTTCGTGTCTGGAGTCGTCTGATATTGGAAACGCAAGCGAAGCAGTACTCTGAGACATTGAGTGTGGGTGTATAGCAGCCTGCGGGTACACAGGAAAGCCCTAGTTATAACAGGAACTGCATTAGCATCCAAAACCAAACTAGTTAGCATAGTTAGCACAGCTGTGCTTCTCGGCGGAGAGATGCTATCACCCTCAGCCGGTGCCAATGTGCTTGTGACCTGCCACGGCCTCAGCCTGAGCTACGAGCGTTCATTCATCTGGCATCTCTCTCTGTCTCTCTCTGTCTCTATGTGTCTCTGTGTGTCTCTCTGTGTCTCTCTGTCTTTCTGTGTCTCTCTCTGTCTCTCTCTGTCTTTCTGTGTCTCTCTCTGTCTCTCTCTCTTTCTGTGTCTCTCTCTGTCTCTCTGTGTCTCTCTCCGTCTTTCTGTGTCTTTCTGTGTCTCTCTCTGTCTCTCTGTGTCTCTCTCTGTCTTTCTGTGTGTCTCTCTCTGTCTCTCTGTGTCTCTCTCTCTGTCTCTCTGTCGCTCTGTGTCTCTGTGTCTGTCTCTTTGTTTCTCTCTCTCTGTCGCTCTGTGTCTGTCTCTTTGTTTCTCTCTGTCGCTCTGTGTCTCTCTCTTTCTGTCTTTCTCTCTCCCTCTCCGTCTCCGTCTCATTCTCTCTGTCTCTCTCAAGTGAAGAGCTGCTTGGCACAGGCCCTATATCTTCTTGACACCAGTGAGCACCGTTGCTGTGGTGACCCCGGCCTCTCGCCCCAGGGGACCAGTGTTGTTTGATGGTCTAATTGACACACCGTCTTGTCTTGTAATGACTGACCTGAGGCTGTGTTTTATCAATGAAGCCAACCGCTCACGACAACCCCCCCCGCCCTCCTCCTCCTCCTGCCTGTTTATGGCCCCTTCTCCTGTCTCTCCATCGCCTCCCCTCTCCTTCTCCTGTCTCTCCATCGCCTCCCCTCTCCTCCTCCTGTCTCTCCATCGCCTCCCCTCTCCTTCTCCTGTCTCTCCATCGCCTCCCCTCTCCTTCTCCTGTCTCTCCATCGCCTCCCCTCTCCTTCTCCTGTCTCTCCATCGCCTCCCCTCTCCTCCTCCTGTCTCTCCATCGCCTCCCCTCTCCTTCTCCTGTCTCTCCATCGCCTCCCCTCTCCTTCTCCTGTCTCTCCATCGCCTCCCCTCTCCTTCTCCTGTCTCTCCATCGCCTCCCCTCTCCTTCTCCTGTCTCTCCATCGCCTCCCCTCTCCTTCTCCTGTCTCTCCATCGCCTCCCCTCTCCTTCTCCTGTCTCTCCATCGCCTCCCCTCTCCTCCTCCTGTCTCTCCATCGCCTCCCCTCTCCTCCTCCTGTCTCTCCATCGCCTCCCCTCTCCTCCTCCTGTCTCTCCATCGCCTCCCCTCTCCTCCTCCTGTCTCTCCATCGCCTCCCCTCTCCTTCTCCTGTCTCTCCATCGCCTCCCCTCTCCTCCTCCTGTCTCTCCATCGCCTCCCCTCTCCTCCTCCTGTCTCTCCATCGCCTCCCCTCTCCTTCTCCTGTCTCTCCATCGCCTCCCCTCTCCCCCCTGGGGATGTTCCCCTGGCTTCAGCCCCGAGCTCTGCTCTCTCTAGGCTGGGGTTGGGCCACTTCTCTGCTCTGTCGGGGTAGAACCACCAGCTGCAGGTCCAGATAGATGGGTATTCGCTGTCAGTCACAACGACAATGATGGCTCTCGTCGCCAAGGGGAGGAAATAATGACTTTCCAAATGTGTCACAAAGCGTCCGTCCCACCTGCGCCATTAAGGTCTTAATTCCCCCCCCCCCCCCGCCCCTATCGTTCGCAAAAGGCAAATGGTTGTTTTTCTCAGCTATTTAAACTCATTTGGAGTCCTTGGCTTCTCTTTGCTGAAGTAATTCGGGGGGAAAGTGTTCTGCGTGTGTGTGTGGGCTGTCCAGAAGCCCCTCTCACTGGTAATTACAGCTCTGGATGAGCTGCATCGGGTGTTAAAATACTGCCGGCTGATCGTTAGTTTCACACCATTGTCACACGGACTCACTCAATTAGCTCCCGGACCGCTGCATCTGCCAGGCAGTCGCATGCCTGGCTTGTCTTTTTTAAACGGTATGTATTTCCTTACCGTTCCTAATGTTGCCTTAAATATGATCAATTGGCCCGTGTTTAAAAAACAGGTTGTTTTTATAATTTTCTTTCACTTATGCCACGGTATCCTTTACGGAAAGTTAGGAATATTGTCATTGAAGAAAAAAGGGCTTGTCACCTGTGTCTCTCCCTTTCGGCCTCTCTACCTCTCTATTTTTCTTTCTTTCTCTGTTAACTGTTACCAATGCCAGGCAGATCCATTCGAATGTGAACCAGAGGATGAACCTGTGTGTGTGTGTGTGTGTGTGTGGTCCTCCCCAGGCCCTGGACGGCTTCCTGTTTGTGGTGAACATGGAGGGGAACATCGTGTTTGTGTCGGAGAACGTGACGCAGTACCTGCGCTACCACCAGGAGGAGCTGATGAACACCAGCGTGTACAGCGTGCTGCACGTGGGCGACCACGCCGAGTTCATCAAGAACCTGCTGCCCAAGAGCCTGGGTCAGCCCCTCCCCCGTCCTCCACACCTCCCTCTCCCAGACCCCCCTCCTTCTCCCTCCACACCTCCCTCTCCCAGACCCTCCTCCTTCATTCATCCCTCCCTCCCCGTCTCCTTCATGTTGTCTATCCTCAAGCTTTGGTCAGTGTCTTTGTGTTTGTCATGTGACATCCCTGTCTGTCGTCTGAGCCTGCAGTCAAACCTCCCCCCCAGTCTCTCTGCCTCCCTGTGTTTGTGTCTGTGCGTCTGCCAGTCTCTCTGCCTCCCTGTGTTTGTGTCTGTGCGTCTGCCAGTCTCTCTGCCTCCCTGTGTTTGTGTCTGTGCGTCTGCCAGTCTCTCTGCCTCCCTGTGTTTGTGTCTGTGCGTCTGCCAGTCTCTCTGCCTCCCTGTGTTTGTGTCTGTGCGTCTGCCAGTCTCTCTGCCTCCCTGTGTTTGTGTCTGTGCGTCTGCCAGTCTCTCTGCCTCCCTGTGTTTGTGTCTGTGCGTCTGCCAGTCTCTCTGCCTCCCTGTGTTTGTGTCTGTGCGTCTGCCAGTCTCTCTGCCTCCCTGTGTTTGTGTCTGTGCGTCTGCCAGTCTCTCTGCCTCCCTGTGTTTGTGTCTGTGCGTCTGCCAGTCTCTCTGCCTCCCTGTGTTTGTGTCTGTGCGTCTGCCAGTCTCTCTGCCTCCCTGTGTTTGTGTCTGTGCGTCTGCCAGTCTCTCTGCCTCCCTGTGTTTGTGTCTGTGCGTCTGCCAGTCTCTCTGCCTCCCTGTGTTTGTGTCTGTGCGTCTGCCAGTCTCTCTGCCTCCCTGTGTTTGTGTCTGTGCGTCTGCCAGTCTCTCTGCCTCCCTGTGTTTGTGTCTGTGCGTCTGCCAGTCTCTCTGCCTCCCTGTGTTTGTGTCTGTGCGTCTGCCAGTCTCTCTGCCTCCCTGTGTTTGTGTCTGTGCGTCTGCCAGTCTCTCTGCCTCCCTGTGTTTGTGTCTGTGCGTCTGCCAGTCTCTCTGCCTCCCTGTGTTTGTGTCTGTGCGTCTGCCAGTCTCTCTGCCTCCCTGTGTTTGTGTCTGTGCGTCTGCCAGTCTCTCTGCCTCCCTGTGTTTGTGTCTGTGCGTCTGCCAGTCTCTCTGCCTCCCTGTGTTTGTGTCTGTGCGTCTGCCAGTCTCTCTGCCTCCCTGTGTTTGTGTCTGTGCGTCTGCCAGTCTCTCTGCCTCCCTGTGTTTGTGTCTGTGCGTCTGCCAGTCGCTCTGCCTCCCTGTGTTTGTGTCTGTGCGTCTGTCAGTCTCTCTGCCTCCCTGTGTTTGTGTCTGTGCGTCTGCCAGTCTCTCTGCCTCCCTGTGTTTGTGTCTGTGCGTCTGTCAGTCTCTCTGCCTCCCTGTGTTTGTGTCTGTGCGTCTGTCAGTCTCTCTGCCTCCCTGTGTTTGTGTCTGTGCGTCTGCCAGTCGCTCTGCCTCCCTGTGTTTGTGTCTGTGCGTCTGTCAGTCTCTCTGCCTCCCTGTGTTTGTGTCTGTGCGTCTGCCAGTCTCTCTGCCTCCCTGTGTTTGTGTCTGTGCGTCTGCCAGTCTCTCTGCCTCCCTGTGTTTGTGTCTGTGCGTCTGTCAGTCTCTCTGCCTCCCTGTGTTTGTGTCTGTGCGTCTGCCAGTCTCTCTGCCTCCCTGTGTTTGTGTCTGTGCGTCTGTCAGTCTCTCTGCCTCCCTGTGTTTGTGTCTGTGCGTCTGCCAGTCTCTCTGCCTCCCTGTGTTTGTGTCTGTGCGTCTGCCAGTCTCTCTGCCTCCCTGTGTTTGTGTCTGTGCGTCTGTCAGTCTCTCTGCCTCCCTGTGTTTGTGTCTGTGCGTCTGCCAGTCTCTCTGCCTCCCTGTGTTTGTGTCTGTGCGTCTGCCAGTCTCTCTGCCTCCCTGTGTTTGTGTCTGTGCGTCTGCCAGTCTCTCTGCCTCCCTGTGTGTGTGTCTGTGCGTCTGCCAGTCTCTCTGCCTCCCTGTGTTTGTGTCTGTGCGTCTGCCAGTCTCTCTGCCTCCCTGTGTTTGTGTCTGTGCGTCTGCCAGTCTCTCTGCCTCCCTGTGTTTGTGTCTGTGCGTCTGCCAGTCGCTCTGCCTCCCTGTGTTTGTGTCTGTGCGTCTGCCAGTCTCTCTGCCTCCCTGTGTTTGTGTCTGTGCGTCTGCCAGTCTCTCTGCCTCCCTGTGTTTGTGTCTGTGCGTCTGCCAGTCTCTCTGCCTCCCTGTGTTTGTGTCTGTGCGTCTGCCAGTCGCTCTGCCTCCCTGTGTTTGTGTCTGTGCGTCTGCCAGTCTCTCTGCCTCCCTGTGTTTGTGTCTGTGCGTCTGTCAGTCTCTCTGCCTCCCTGTGTTTGTGTCTGTGCGTCTGCCAGTCTCTCTGCCTCCCTGTGTTTGTGTCTGTGCGTCTGTCAGTCTCTCTGCCTCCCTGTGTTTGTGTCTGTGCGTCTGTCAGTCTCTCTGCCTCCCTGTGTTTGTGTCTGTGCGTCTGTCAGTCTCTCTGCCTCCCTGTGTTTGTGTCTGTGCGTCTGCCAGTCTCTCTGCCTCCCTGTGTTTGTGTCTGTGCGTCTGTCAGTCTCTCTGCCTCCCTGTGTTTGTGTCTTTGTGTCTGTCAGTCTCTCTGCCTCCCTGTGTTTGTGTCTGTGCGTCTGTCAGTCTCTCTGCCTCCCTGTGTTTGTGTCTGTGCGTCTGCCAGTCTCTCTGCCTCCCTGTGTTTGTGTCTGTGCGTCTGCCAGTCTCTCTGCCTCCCTGTGTGTGTCTGTGCATCTGTGTGTCTGTGCGTCTGCCAGTCTTCGTGTCTCGCCCTTCCACAGCCGTCGTGCCAGGACCAGACTGCTCGCTCCGCAGACTGCCGTTTCTCCTCCTCCTCCTCCTCCCCTCCTCCTCTCTGCCTCCGCTTCTCTCTCTGACGCGCTCTCTCCCCAATGATCAGTCTCCCCCCCCCGCTCCCTTTTCCGTCTAATTAGCTCCCCTTTTCCTGTCTCTCCTCTCTCTCGTTAAAGCTCTTTCACTCTCATACTGTTTCCATCTCCCCTTGGCTCTCTGTTTGCGTTCCTCTGCTTCCCTCTGACTCATTTGTATCGCTCCCCTCCCTCACCTCTTCTTTTGTGCATTCCACTTTTCTACCGTACATTACCCTGGCTACCTCCCCTCCCACCCCCACCCTCATCAAACACCTATGTTTCTCCTCCATCTCTCATATTGCCATTTCACCCCTTTCCTCCTCCCCCTCCCATGAGAAGGAGTGTTAATTTATGTCAGTGCCCCTGTGAGCCGGTCTCTGGAGCTTCTCTCCCTCTTCACCGCCCTCCTCTCTCTCTCTCCCTCTCCTTTTCCCTCTCCCTCTTCTCTACTTGCCATCTCTCCGTTCCTCCCTCTCTCTGGGAGCTCAGACTGGGGTGTGATGGTGCCCGGCCATCTGGGTGGCAGCGCAGAGCAGCGCAGAGCAGCGCAGAGCAGAGCACCCTGAAAATGATCAGCGGGACTGTGTCCCAGATACAGGGCTTATCAATGCTCCCAATGAGATCATGAACCAGATGGAGTGTGAGGAGAACTGGAGTGTGTGTGTGTGTGTGTTTGTGTTGTGAAATGTGCGTATATAGGTGGGTGGGGGGTGACTGTGTGTAGAAGGAATGGTGTATGTGTGTGTGTGTGTGTGTGTGCTGGGGTAGAGGAGAGATTGGCAAGGGCACAGTGGAGGACATGCATATGATCCCTAGCTGTGATGCATGGCTGTGGATGGATGGTGCAAGGCTCGGGGTTCCAACTGTTCAACATGACTGATCTCCATCCCTTTCCCCCCCCCCTCTCTCTCTCTCTCCAGCTCTCCGCTCTATTTCTGTCTCCCGCTTTCTCTCCCTCCGTCTGCCGTGTCCCTCTTTACCCGCACACTCTGTTCCCCTGCTTTCCACTCCTCCATTTCCTCATCTCCATCCTCTCTCTCCTCCCTCCGTTTCCTCAGAGAGAGAGAGAGAGCTGAAGTCTCAAAAAGCTTGTCTAATATTGACCTAAAAAAACACTGCTTTGGTATTGCATTGACTCTCCCCCTCTCCCCCCCCCCCCAGTGAACGGTGTGCCCTGGTCCAGCGACGGTCCGAGGAGGAACAGCCACACGTTCAACTGCCGCATGCTGGTGAACCCCCACAGCACGGCCAGCCAGGACGAGGCCCAGGAGCACGAGCCGCAGCAGCAGAAATACGAGACCATGCAGTGCTTTGCTGTGTCCCAGCCCAAGTCCATCAAGGAGGAGGGGGAAGGTAGGGATCCTGCCTGGGGGGGGGGGCTGGGGGCTTATCTCATAAGGGGAAATGGAATGGAGGTGCATATCGAAGGATAAGGAGGTTGAAAGAGGAGTGAAGGATAAGGGAGAGGGAGAGAGAGAGAGAGAGAGAAAGGAGTGGAAGGGTTAAGGTACTGGCAAAGGCAGGTTAAGGACAAAGGCATTTAGAGAGGAAACGAGATTGAAATGGAACCAGAACTTGCTCGGTTGTGTGAAGAGTACAAGGTAGAGACCCTCACTCTCCCTCCCTCTCTCTCCCTCCCTCTCTCTCCCTCTCTCTCTCTCCCTCTCCCTCTCCCTCTCCCTCTCCCTCTCTCTCTCTCGCTCTCGCTCGCTCGCTCGCTCGCTCCGGTCGTTGGAGGGGGTTGCCGCCCTGGCCCGGCAGCTCTCATTAAAGCCCATCCATAATTCATGCACATTCCTCTCCGATGGCGTCCTCCCGACTCTCAGGGAATGCTTTCACACACACCGATCCTGCGGCGCTGTGGGGTACCTTGGGGTGCCGTGGGGGTACCGTGGGGGTGCCGTGGGGGTGCCGTGGGGGTACCGTGGGGGTACCGTGGGGGTACCGTGGGGGTGCCGTGGGGGTACCGTGGGGGTGCCGTGGGGGTACCGTGGGGGTACCGTGGGGTACCGTGGGGGTACCGTGGGGTGCCGTGGGGGTACCGTGGGGGTGCCGTGGGGGTGCCGTGGGGTACTGAGCGTCTCAGCATCCCCTGCCCCGTCTGTGGAGTGCAGCTTGGGCTCCGCCACGCCGTCAGAGGAGGGACAGTTGCTCCGCACATCTGTTACTCCTCCCGGAGAAACGGCCCAGTCAGTCCCACTCTTGTTTTTCTTCCCCCAGTGTTGCTGGTGTCAGCCAGAGTTCAGCAGGCTTCCCTCCGAGCCGGCTGTCCTTGTGGCTCTGCCTGGCTTTAGGTGCAGGAACGCAGGCAGATCCTCCTACAGATCACTCATCTGAAAGCACAGGATAGGCAGCAGGCAATATGGGGGATCTTACGCTGAATCTACCTGCTCACCGGGATCAGCCGTGTTTATAGCAGCTCACCCCCTCCGGGTCGCCGCGGGTGACACTGGGCCCCAGAAGACGGCTTTAGCCCCCGGACTCCTCCAGGAGAGGAGCTTGGCTCAAGCAGCAGTCCTCGCGGTCATGGTTCTCCCTCCCTCCCCCTTTCTCTCCCTACCAATGGCAGCTGTTCTGCCAGCCAAACCTTGGCAGAGGAGCACCCTAGGAACCTAGCCAGAGTGTGTGTGTGGGTGTGTGTGTGTGTGTGTGCGCGCGGTGGTGTGTGTGTGTTTGAAAAAGTAGGATCCCTTGTTGCATCAGTAGAATCTGCGAGGAGTGTCCAGCCCCAGAGAGGGAGGAACTACAACAGAAGAGGGAGGACTTGGACCACCCAAGAGGGCCTGTTTACTACCCAAGGAATACAGTGGAATGTGTGTGTGTGTGTGTGTGTGTCTGTGCAGTACCAGTGTTGTGGTTTTGCACATTTGGTGGAGGTTTGGGTGACAGCGTCACAGTCTGGCAAGGTAAAGTTAGCTGGCAGACTTTCGGGGTCATCCCCAGTCATGGACTGTGTGTGTGTGTGTGTCACTGTCATGGGTGAGGGATTTTACCCTTTAATGTGGGTTCGGGGGAGGGATCATCAGTGTGAGGTGGCCCTGCAGGGGACCCCAGACTCCCGTGACACACACACACACACCTCAAAGGTCACACTCCATCATGTTCCCCCTCCTGCTGCAGCTCTGGTGTCCTCCTCCTGCCGCAGCAGCCCTCTCCCCTTCCCTCATTAAGAACTGGATTAATAACGCTGGCTGGGAATAACATTTTCATTTCTCTCTCTCTTTCCCTCTCAACCCGCTTTCCCAACACACCTTCCTCTTCATTATCACACTTAACCCCTCCCTTCCTCTCACATCTCCTCTCTCTGCTCTCCTTTCATTTACCTCCCTCACTCCCTCCTCCCTCGCCCTCCCTCCCTCCACCTCTCTCTGCTCTCCTTTCATTTACCTCCCTCTCTCCCTCCACCTCCCTCTCCCTCCACCTCTCTCTGCTCTCCTTTCATTTACCTCCCTCTCTCCCTCCACCTCCCTCTCCCTCCACCTCTCTCTGCTCTCCTTTCATTTACCTCCCTCTCTCCCTCCACCTCCCTCTCCCTCCACCTCTCTCTGCTCTCCTTTCATTTACCTCCCTCTCTCCCTCCTCCCTCCACCTCCCTCTCCCTCCACCTCTCTCTGCTCTCCTTTCATTTACCTCCCTCTCTCCCTCCCCCTCCCTCTCTCTGCTCAGACTTCCAGTCGTGTCTGATCTGTGTGGCTCGCAGAGTGCCCATGAAGGAGAGGCCCATGCTGCCTACGCACGAGAGCTTCACCACCCGCCAGGACCTGCAAGGTAACCGCTCACAAGCACACACACCACACTCCCCACCAATCAGAGAGCCTGCTGCATGACCAGGAACAGGATTCATCCAATCGCAGGGCCCCGTTCCCTCCCCCCAGGCAGGCGTCAGCCAGTCACAGCTGAGATGGTCTCCGTAAGCACATCCCCTAGTTGCCGTTCCTGGCGTTCTCTCCTCAGTGTGTCATGTGACTTCCAGGGCAGGGGGCAGAAATACTGAAACTCAGCATCCTATATATGGGGGAAAACTAAGCAAACTAAAGGATATCAGATGCGCTTACATTATTTTTTAACATTTCTTTTTCAAATTACTTTCTAAATTTGGCTCCAGAAATGGGCGTTTATTGATGTGGAATTGATCCTCATGGCTTAGGATGTGTGTCAGAGGGCAGGGTGGGCCTCAGTACAGTACAGCACTGCAGCGCTCATAAATCAGCCCACGCTACAAACCGAACCCTTAGCGCTGATTACAGGCTAGCTAAAGGCCCCGAGGCCTCCCCTCTCACTGCCTGTACTGTACACCCTCCCCTCTCACTGCCTGTACTGTACACCCTCCCCTCTCACTGCCTGTACTGTACACCCTCCCCTCTCACTGCCTGTACTGTACACCCTCCCCTCTCACTGCCTGTACTGTACACCCTCCCCTCTCACTGCCTGTACTGTACACCCCCCCTCTCACTGCCTGTACTGTACACCCTCCCCTCTCACTGCCTGTACTGTACACCCTCCCCTCTCACTGCCTGTACTGTACACCCTCCCCTCTCACTGCCTGTACTGTACACCCCACCTCTCACTGCCTGTACTGTACACCCCACCTCTCACTGCCTGTACTGTACACCCCACCTCTCACTGCCTGTACTGTACACCCTCCCCTCTCACTGCCTGTACTGTACACCCTCCCCTCTCACTGCCTGTACTGTACACCCCACCTCTCACTGCCTGTACTGTACACCCCACCTCTCACTGCCTGTACTGTACACCCCCCCTCTCACTGCCTGTACTGTACACCCCACCTCTCACTGCCTGTACTGTACACCCTCCCCTCTCACTGCCTGTACTGTACACCCCACCTCTCACTGCTTGTACTGTACACCCTCCCCTCTCACTGCCTGTACTGTACACCCCACCTCTCACTGCCTGTACTGTACACCCCACCTCTCACTGCCTGTACTGTACACCCTCCCCTCTCACTGCCTGTACTGTACACCCCACCTCTCACTGCCTGTACTGTACACCCCCCCTCTCACTGCCTGTACTGTACACCCCACCTCTCACTGCCTGTACTGTACACCCACCCTCTCACTGCCTGTACTGTACACCCCCCCTCTCACTGCCTGTACTGTACACCCCACCTCTCACTGCCTGTACTGTACACCCCACCTCTCACTGCCTGTACTGTACACCCCCCCTCTCACTGCCTGTACTGTACACCCCCCCTCTCACTGCCTGTACTGTACACCCCCCCTCTGGCTCCATCCCTGGGAGGTAAAGTACCTGTCAGGACAGCTGGCTCTCCTACCTGGAACCTTTGATGTACCGCTGCCAGTCTGTGTGTGGCGTGCGCACACACACACACAGCTGCGGTGGGTGTTCCCGGCGTTGTCACGTCCTTGCTCCCAGGTAGCTGCGTGTGCTGGTGGCAGGTCTTTAGTCAGGCAGCGTGGCTGTCTGTCACACCGCCGCGCTGTGGCCCGTCAAGCCTTTTAAACGCATCAGCGACTCCATTTGTAGCACGGGGCGCCTGACAGTGACAATGAGGACTGTACCACTCTGCACTGCACGCCCGCCAGTCTGCATGTGTGAGACAGAGGGGGGGGGGTTGGTCAGAAAGCAGAACCCATTTATCATCTCCATCACCCTCCCTGTGATGTCGCTCCTAAGCAGGCCTGTTCCAATATTCACATCCTGTGGGGATTGCGGGTTGCCTGGTGGAATACTTTTTAGTTTGTGTGACTGACTTAGCGTGTGTGTGTGTGTGTGTGTGTGTGTGTGTGTGTGTGTGTGTGTGTGTGTGTGTGTACCTGCCTGGCTGTACGAGCAGGGAAGATCACGTCCCTGGACACCAGCCAGCTGCGGGCGTCCATGAAGCCAGGCTGGGAGGACCTGGTCAGGAGGTGCATCCAGAGGTTCCACCTGCAGAACGACGGGGAGATGTCCTTCGCCAAGCGCCACCAACAGGAAGGTGAGACGGCCCCTAACCCTCCACACACACAAACACACACACACACACACACACTGCCTCTTTACCGTGGGGCCGTTTGACACACACACACCTCAGCCTGTTTACATGTCAACTGCTGCTGAAGAGGTTGGTCTTAAGAGGCTTCGAAGAATGATACTGTTAGTGTGAGTCATGTTATAACCCTTTTGTTTCTCTGTGTGTGTGTGTGTGTGTGTGTGTGTGTGTCCGTCCCCAGTGCTGAGACACGGCCAGGCCTTCAGTCCCATCTACAGGTTCTCCCTGTCTGACGGCACCATCGTGTCGGCCCACACAAAGAGCAAACTGGTGCGCTCACCCGCCACCAACGAACCCCAACACTACATGTCCCTGCATATTCTACAGAGGTATGTGTGCCATCGCTCGTGTGTGTGTGGGTGGTAACTTTAGCATGTGTTCACCTGCCTTATAGCCCTGCAGCACTTATTACCGTCGTAAAACTATATTATTCCTGGAGTGCAGCTTTGTTCAGATAAGTATCTCTGCTGGAGGACAAAATGTTTTCCTCATGGCATAGGAAAGAGAGAGAGAGAGAGCCTCTTTTATATAATGTTTTCCTCGGGTGGTAGTTGACTGCTTTGCTTGTCTGTGGTTTTTTGTGTGTGTGTGTGTGCTCTCCTGTTGACAATCCTTATCTCTTGGCCTATCGATTATAGTTATCGAAGACAAATACAGATTTTAGACTCTGACTTGTGGCTTTTACAGTGTTCCAAACACCAAAATCATTGCTTGTGTGTGTGTGTGTGTGTGTGTGTTTTCTCCAGGGAGCAATCGGTGTGTGGTATGGGCCAGGACATGGGCCCTGGGGGCCAGAGCACAGGGATAGGCCCCAAGCCCATGACCTCCACCCCCTCCATGACTCCCCCGACCCCAGGCAGCCTGCCCTGCAGCACCCAGGGCCAGGACACCACAGTCAGCAGCAACAGCACGCCCTTCTCCCCTCCCGGAGGCCACCGAGAGCCTCCCATGCAGGGCTACCGCTACGGCTGCCCCCAGCCTCACGGCCACCACGGGGGCATGCAGCCGCCCTCACAGGGCCCCAACTGGAGGATGAGCAGTCCGTCGCGGGGCAGCCCCAGCCCGGCGGGGGGCCCCCACCAGGGCCCGCAGAACTCTATGCTGTCCCCGAGGCACCGCGTCAGCCCCGTGGGCGCGGGGAGTCCGCGCGTGGCCGGAGGCCTGCACTCGCCCTCCCCCGCGGGGATGTGCGGGAGCGGGGCGGGCGGCGGAGCCGGAGGTAGCGCCGGCGCGGCTAACAGTCACGCTAACAGCCACAGCTACACCAGCAGCTCCCTGACGGCTCTGCAGGCCCTGAGCGAGTGCCACGGCATCGGGCACGCCCACGGGCACCCCCACCCCCACGCCATGGGGTCACCTGACAGGAAGATGGGCTCACCCGCCGGGGTGACGGCCGGCGCGGGGGTCAACCCTCACATGATGTCTAAGATGGGGGGAGGAGGAGGAGGAGGGGGGGGCGGCGGAGGGGAGACTTTTGGCCCTCATGGAGAGCCAGGCCCGGGTCAAGGAGACCAGAGACAGACGGACGGCGCCCTCGCTGAGCCCAAAGAGGAGAGGGAGGGGGGCCCCGAAGGCCCGGACGCGCCCAGCCGCCTCCAAGACAGCAAAGGCCACACCAAGCTCCTGCAACTTCTCACCACCAAGTCGGAGCCCCTGGAGTCGCCCCTGTCCCCCGGCGCAGGGGACAGCAAGGACCCCCCCGGGGCCAGGGCCCCAGGGCTGGGGGGCTGCCACCCGGGGGGGGCCGGGGGAGCCCACACCACATCCCTGAAGGAGAAACACAAGATCCTGCACAGACTGCTCCAGAACAGCACCTCTCCCGTGGACCTGGCGCGGCTGACCGCCGAGGCCACGGGCAAAGAGCTGGGCTCCGAGCAGGCGGGCGCGGCGGCGGGGCCGGAGCTCACCCCCAAACAGGAGCCCCTCAGCCCCAAGAAGAAGGACAACGCGCTGCTGCGCTACCTGCTGGATAAGGACGACTCCATGCTGAAGGACAAGTCTGCTAAGCTGGAGCCCGGTGAGGTGAAGGTGGAGGGGGGCAAACACCCCCTGGTCAAGACGGAGAAGCAGGATACGGGCTACGACCGGGCGGAGCAGGTGGGTGATGGTGATGGTGATGATGATGATGTCTGACAGGGTAGACACTCCCAGCAGATGACTTGGTTTGGGGCAGCCTGCAGGAACTCGTGCATACTGGTGTCCAATTCCTTTCAGTTGCGAATAGATTGTTGATGGATGAATTACGTCGAATTCACGATTGATTGCGATCAAACAAAAGGGAAATGTGCACTCACTTGAGCAGCCCGCCCTCGGTATTGCACTAGTCTGGCGTGTAGTGCTGTTACTTGGCAGTTCTAGGGAGGTCATCCTCCATGTTATTTGTGTTCTAGATCCTCAGAGTATTCTAGAATGATACATGGTGATCGGCCGTGTGCTCGCTCCTGTGCAGCCTGCTCTCCTATTGGCTTAGCCCTGACGAGGCCAGTTGTTCTCCTGTGTCCACCTCTACGGCTCTGTTAGCGGGCTAATCTGGGTTACCGAGCAGATGTTTGCTACACACACACACACACACATCCGGGCAGTCTTCTACACACACACACACACACACAGCCCCATCGCATGCCGTTTCTGGTCTTCTGAGTAACTCGGTCTAGTCAGCTTAGACACAGGCTCTGAGAAACCATCAGCAGGCTTCAAACTACTGTGACATTTGGAAGGAGCCCCTGCGGCGCACTGGGTATCTGATCCTGGTTGTGTTGACCGCCACTGCCAAGTTTGGCACTCAGCTCAAATTAGGGCTGCCTCGGAGAACGAGAGAGAGAGAGATGGAGAGACGGAGGCAGAGCGGAGAGAAACGAGGGAGGAAGAGAAGGAGGAGGAGGGAAGAGAATGATGGAGGGAGAGGAGGAGATGCATGCATGAATGTGATTGAGGGGGATGAGGAGAGGAGAGGAGAGGAGAAGGGGAGCTAGAGGATCTGCTGTAACCTGAGCTGTAGTAGCCATGTAGCAGAGGGGGGTGGGGGGGTGCTAAGGTGGAGCCTCTGTCCTTCGCCTCCGCCTCACACCACAGCAGTGAGGGGAGAAGCCTATGTATGTCCTGTTTCTAATGGGAACAACTGTGCTTCTCTCTCTGCCTCCCTCCCTCCTTCACTTCTCTCTCTCCCTCCCTCTCTCTCTGCCTCCCTCCCTCCTTCACTTCTCTCTCTGCCTCCCTCCCTCCTTCACTTCTCTCTCTCACTCTCTCTCTGCCTCCCTCCCTCCTTCACTTCTCTCTCTCACTCTCTCTCTGCCTCCCTCCCTCCTTCACTTCTCTCTCTCACTCTCTCTCTGCCTCCCTCCCTCCTTCACTTCTCTCTCTCACTCTCTCTCTGCCTCCCTCCCTCCTTCACTTCTCTCTCTCACTCTCTCTCTGCCTCCCTCCCTCCTTCACTTCTCTCTCTCACTCTCCCTATGCCTCCCTCCTTCACTTCTCTCTCTCCCTCCCTCTCTCTCTGCCTCCCTCCCTCCTTCACTTCTCTCTCTCCCTCCCTCTCTCTCTGCCTCCCTCCCTCCTTCACTTCTCTCTCTCACTCTCCCTATGCCTCCCTCCTTCACTTCTCTCTCTCCCTCCCTCTCTCTCTGCCTCCCTCCCTCCTTCACTTCTCTCTCTCACTCTCCCTATGCCTCCCTCCTTCACTTCTCTCTCTCCCTCCCTCTCTCTCTGCCTCCCTCCCTCCTTCACTTCTCTCTCTGCCTCCCTCCCTCCTTCACTTCTCTCTCTCCCTCTCTCTCTGCCTCCCTCCCTCCTTCACTTCTCTCTCTCCCTCTCTGCCTCCATCCCTCCTTCCTTCACTTCTCTCCCGCCCTCTCTAGCTCCCTCCCTCTCTGTGGCGTATTTCCCTGGAAACAGCACTGCTTTCTCCTGCAGACTGTGGGGGGTGGTAGTGCACGTGAGAGGCAGAGGGAGGAGAGTGTGTGTGAGGGTGATGGAAGGAGAAAGTGTGTGTGTGTGTGTGTGTGTGTGTGTGAGTGTGTGTGAGTGAAGGGGACGAGAAGGAGGGAAACAAAAATAGGTTTGTGTGTGTATTTACAAGCAGTGGAGGGGGAACAGTGTTTGTGTTGTGCATGTTTGTATACCCACGCCTGCCTGGGTCCATATGTAGGAAAGAGGAGCATGAGGGAGGAGAAAAGAGAGAGAGAGAGGTGCTGATGAGAGAGAGAGGTGCTGATGAGAGAGAGAGATTAGAGAGGTGTAGATGTCCTCCCCAGTAGAGTCCAGCCTCCACACGCAGTGAAAATGATGAGCCATATGTTCCTGCATGTCCCCCTCTGCTGCCATGGCGATGGAGTAGAGGAGGAGAGAGAGGGGGAGGGGCTGAAAGCAGGCAGGAGGGGGGGGGGGGGGGTGATGGAGGGGGGGCTGGCAGTAGAGTCCAGACCGGAGATGGTTGAGAAGCATGAGCACATATCAGACACAGACTGGCTTCCTGGTAGGATCGGGGGGGGGGGGGGGGGGGGGTAGAGCAGAGGAGAGTCGTTGGCCAGAGCGGACGACCCCCTCGCGACCAGAGCGAGGTCGTCTCAGCCATCTTCGATTGGTTTCAGTCTGCGCCTGGTGGAGGACGTGCAGAGCGGAGGGATCGGGCTCGCATGTGGAGGTGTGACACTCTTAACAGGGGGCATTCAGGGCGAGGGCGTTTGTCACATGGGTACGCTGTTCATTTGCACATCCATGCATGTGATTGGCTGGAGAGGAAGGAACATGGAAGCCATTGGATGCTTCAGAGCTAGGTTAACTAGGCTGGGATCCAGCCTAGTTACCTAGCCTAGACCAGAGGAAACTGGAAGTTAGTCTGCAAAGTAATTTCTTGTATCCGCCCTAAAAACAGACTAAGTGCTCAATTAAATTCATCCCATGGATGAACAAGCGTTATAAAGCTTGGTGGAAATTCCAGTTTTCACAGCTGGATAATTATTAAAGCTCTCAATAGCTTTAAACAGAGGTGGCGTCAGCTAATGCACATTTAACAGCAGGCAGAAAAAAAAACCTCCATTATACTAATACACATTTCTTTGTCAGTGCAAAAAAGGGCATTTGTTGGGCATTAAGTAAGCCGTGACTTCATTAGAGAGCGGCTATGCTTGTGTGAGCGGGAGAGGGTTTCTCCTCTTAATAGGAGAATCGCTGCTTGGCCATGTGTAAAGGCTTACTGTATTGTATGAACACACTCTCTCGCTCTCGCTCTCTCTCACTTTCTCTCTCGCTCTCTCTCTCTCTCTCTCTCTCTCTCTCTCTCTCTCTCTCTCTCTCTCTCTCTCTCTCTCTCTCTCTCTCTCTCTCTCTCTCTCTCTCTCTCTCTCTCTCTCTCTCGCGCGCTCTCTCTCTCTCGCTCTCTCTCTCTCACTTTCTCTCTCTCTCGCTCTCTCTCTCACTTTCTCTCTGTATCTCTCTCTGTCTGTCTGTGTCTCTATGTCTCTCCACCTCCCATTGATGGTTTAGGGCTGAATTATTGATGACTGGAGCAGAGCTAAATGAGAAATCACAGCTGAATGGAGGGGTAAGCAGGATCATGAGAACAGGCTTGTTGATCTGTCCTGAAGGTCTTAGTGCTGTAGGAGTGGCCAGTGGAGTGGAAGTGTCTTACTCTGTTCTCCAAAACGAGGTCAAATGAGGTTGAAGGAAAAGAAAATGAGGATGGGACCTTCTGCCAGCTTCTGACAAGCATGCTCTTCCCTGTTCAACAACGCAGTACGCAAACCCAGCCCAGTCTATATCTCCTCAGTTCCCCTCCGTGCACCCCTCCCCGGCCCCACAACCGTCCATCGGCCGGGCCGAGGTCCCCCCCCTGTCCACAGGGAGGGGGGGGGGGGGGGGGGGGCAGTTATCCTCACATTCTCACCCCTCCTGGAATCCCGAGCAGGTCGCTGGCCGAGGCTGGGAGCAGCTGTTCATGGGGGACAGAGGACTTCATTAGGCTCCTTCATGCCTCTTCCTGTACGCGCTCATTTCCACACTCGCACCCCTGAGAGGCCCTGCTTCCTGACTGGACCCTGCAACCCAGGAAGGCTTTTTGCATATTCCATTCCACGACAGAGGCGGAGAATGTGTGAGAGACTACAGGATATATATGCGCGTGTCTGCAGGCTGTTACTTCTCCTCGAACGTGAAGCCTGTTCACCCCACGACGGCCCTCTCGCTTCTCCTACCTCCCAAGATGGCAGCGTGGAGCCGCTGCCAGCCTCCTCCACAGTAGCTGGACGTGTATCGAACTCTCTCGAGTGTGGAATGCACAATGGTATCCTCCAGTGATGCAGCCCGCTCTCCCATGCACCGCTAGGAGGCTTTTCATGGTGTGTTTATCTACAAGCTAGCTAGCTAGAGAGAGGGGGGGGGGGGAGGAGGCTATGCAAAGACGTGGTTCAGAAAGGACGCAGGGATGAGGATGGGAGGAGGGCGGGGGGAGAGGAGGGGAGTGTTCGGTAGCATTACATTTAGTCATTTAGCAGACGCTCTTATCCAGAGCGACTTACATTAAGTACAGGGACATTCTCCCCGAGGCAAGTAGGGTGAAGTGCCTTGCCCAAGGACACAGTCATTTGGCACAGCCGGGGAATCGAACTGGCAACCTTCAGATTACTAGCCCGCTTCCCTAACCGCTCAGCCACCTGACTCCCACTATGACATCATCCCTGACCTCATTAGGTCCCCTCTCCTTCACCCATATCCTGTCTGCTGGCTCCATTGCATGTCACTGTACACGAGCAGGCCGTGTGTGTTTGTATATGCAGGGTGTGTGTGTGTGTGTGTGTGTGTGTTTTCATGGCTTGTGTCTATTCCTGAGGCCCAGACTAAAAAAAGCTCCAAGCCCTGCAGAAACCCGCTCTCCCTGCCTGTGTTTGATCAGCCTGAGGTCTCTCTGGTCTGTTCTATAGACCCTTCCTGTCCAGCTCCACAGACGCCTGTCTTGTCAGAGAGCTCAGCTTGTTTACCGGCCTGCGTGCTCCACCGGGAGAGAGATGTCCTGCCTGCTGCGCCCTAGTGGTCCTTTGGCGACAGTACAACTTATTTACTCTGAGGCCCTTAGGTCTCTGTCACCGTCAAGCAGTAGGAACTCAAGTCAATGTTTGGCATGTCTGTGGAATTTTGGAAATGGTCTTGCTTTTGTGTGACCTTCTGAAGGATGAGTCTGGGTAGGGGGGGGGGTTAAAGCCTGCCGCTTGCAGCTGATGTGGTTGGTGTTGGACAGTCGGGGTAAACACTGGCACTAAGCAGACCCTGGCTATCCTATTGCGTCACTCACCCCAAGATCAAGTCCAGCACAGTGATACAAGAACACGAATGTGGCCATGTTCGATGACACTAACTCATGCGATCACTACCCTGGCTGAGCTGAGGCACATATAGTATTTGTCATCAAAACATCTTTAACATGCTCGTTTCCATATCCCAGAGGAGGAACAAGTGTGTGTGCGTGTGTGTGCCCAAACACAGCCGGGCAATAGACAGTGTTTTTCAGATGTGAAGTGTGGCCTAGATTTGGAGAAACTGGTTCATTTCAGAGCGGGGTTGTGAGTGTGTCTTATCAACAGAGCAGTCCGCTACGCACCCCCCCAGTATGAAAGGGCTTTCTGCGACAGCCTCGCCATGTTACCTCCACTCAATGGGTTTGTTTACTGGAAAATATTTGAGCTATTGGCAATGTAGCAAGACATAATTTAGTTGTCTAAGTGCGCAGGTGCTCAAGTAGTCAGTTTTTTATTATTTTTTTATTTTATTTATTTGTATAAATAAAATATTTCCTGTTACTCATGTTTTCTCTGTCCTGGGCAGTTTTTCAAGTGTTTTCATCTGGTATGTCCCTGTACTGGGTCCTTCCTCTCTCCCCCTGCAGTCGTCAGAGCTGGACGACATCCTGAACGACCTGCAGAGCGCCCAGCCACAGCTGTTCTGCGAGCCGCGGCCAGTGTCCCTGCCCAGTGCCCTGGACAAGCAGAACATCATTAACGACATCCTGCAGATCAGCGCCAGTGAGGGCAGCCCTGCCATGGCAACACAGCCGCAGAGAGGCATGCCCGGCATGGGGCCAGGCAGTGAGTCTCTCTCTCTCTCTCACACACACACACACATATCAGTACACACACGCTCACGCAGATTCTCACATTGGGTTAAGCAAACGAAGACAGTGTGTATGTAGGTCAAGCTAACATGAAAGCCTCCTCGGTATACCTGTCCCCACTCCTGTACTGCCCAGACCCCAGCCCTCAGCCCCCAACCCCCAGCCCTCAGCCTCCAGACCCCAGCCCTCAGCCCCCAGCCCCCAACCCTCAGCCCTCAGCCCTGTCTCTCTCTGCGTCTCCAGGTTACGGCGGTCAGAGACCGGGCCAGCCAGGCAGGGGGCTGCCGATGAGGAGCGTGTCCCTGGACATGAACATGCCCTCCCAGCCGCCTGCGGGCCAGTACCCCCCCATGAGAACCAGCAGCCCCTACACGCTCATGCCGCAGCAGCAGGGCATGGTGGGAAACCATGGCATGATGGCCAACCAGGCGACCCTGGTCAACGCAGGTGAGAGAGACCTGTGATGTCACAACTGGGGTCATCACATTGTGGGTCACGGCTTTGACTGTGTCATCCAGTGCTAGACTGACACGCAAACCAACACACACACACACAACCTCACAGTCGACATATTATGATTGCTCATTGAGGTTATCACAAAGTAGACACGTCACACAGGAAGAGTGAGTCACTTCCTGTTGCTGTCTGAATCTGGAGAGCATCTCTG
>NC_090064.1:14203189-14258189 GCF_038355195.1 Osmerus mordax
TACTTTGTAACGGTCTTACTTGTAAGACAAAGTCAATATTAACCTGTTGTAGGAAACTCACAAAAAGAATCAGTAAACTTATCTGATGTCTGTCAAACAAAAAGTCACATTTTCATTTTTGCTTTGCTTTGCCTTGCCTTCTGTCTGTTGGTCATCCAGACGTCTGAATGTTCTAGAATATCCTCATCATAGACCAGGAACATGCAGCCTTATAGTGTACCTGCAATGCTGCCCAGTATGTGATGCAATCAATCTAGCAGCACTAGATAGTGGCTACTGTGTGACCCCTCTCCTCCAACCCTTCAGGTATGAGCCAGCAGCCTGACGGAGGTTTCGGGGGGCCCGCCACGCCCCAGAGCCCCCTGCTGTCCCCGCGCATGGCCCACGCCCAGTCCCCCATGATGCAGCAGGGCCAGGGCGGAGCCTCGTTCCAGGCCTCCCCAGACATGAACGGCTGGCCGCAGGGCAGCATGGGAGCGAACAGGTGAGCAGGGGACCCAGAGCCAAGCCCCCATACAGGACGCCCCGTCACCTCACGGCTTAGCACTACTCTCCTGTGAGCAGGGGCTCCGAAGGACCCAGACCCAAGCCCCCCCCGTACAGGACACCTGTCACCTCACGGCTTAGCACTTCTCTCCTCTGCCTAACTCAATGATTGTAAAGAATGGATTCATCGTGGATGTAAAAACATCCTTTCAGATGGTTTTACCAGGGTTGTCTATCCGAGCGTTTCCTCACACTGCACCCCGCCTCTCGTCCTCCTCCGCAGCATGTTTGCGCAGCAACAGTCGCCGTCGCCCCAGTTTGCCCAGCAACCCAACGGCGCCATGTACAACGGCAACGGCATGAACCTCAACGTATCCATGGCGACCAACGCCAACAGCATGGGTCCGATGGCGGGCCAGATGGGGGTCACCTCCCTGGTGCCTGGGCCCTCGCCTAGCATGTCAACCATGGGACAGGAACAGGTAGGGGACACACAGGCACAGCGACGCACACACAGGAACACATTGAAAGCATAAACACAGTATAAAACATCCATCCAGGCAGACTAAATCAAGTCAGAGGCATGGATGCAGCAGTTGTGTTCTGGATGCCTGTGCTTATGTTCCTCGGTCTCAAGACCAGGAGCTGAGCTGCAACGCTTGATTCAGAGTCAGGATAACTTCCCAGTTGTTGTTTTTATTTTTTATTTTTCTATAAACCTATGGGTGGAATTCTCCACTGTTGAGTGTCCATGGTCTGACAGCCTAGTGCAGTGTTTGCCTTTAAATCAGCCTTCTCTCAGAGGATTCAATCTCCCCATGAACCACTTTGAAGTTTAACTAAATGGAGCCCATAGGATTTTAGGCAATAAACAGGTATATGTATGGCCCACATGTAATGACTTTCTTTACTTTAACCATTTTGCGTAGCGAATGTTGCAAGGCTCTAAGTGTCTGGGTACACTTATTGAGCATCAGTCCATTCTAGAACCCAACTAGTGAATAATTTAGTCTCATTAGCTTACGTAATTCTGCTATCCAGAGTTATGGGCCTCAGGCCAGGCTTGGAGACGGGGATGGAGCTGGTCGTGTCCACTGACAGCCAGACGGATCACTTCAGTACACAGGCTGCTGCTTCTGAGAGCAGCACGTCTAACAACACCCTTATTTGAGAGTGTTTTCCAACTCTCTCTCTCTTTGTCTCTTTGTCTCTCTCCTTCTCTCTTTTTCTCTCTGTCTCTCTGTCTCTCTCCTTCTCTCTCTGTCTGTCTCTCTCTGCCTCTCCCTCTGTCTCTCTCCCTCTGTGTCTCTCCCTCTCTTTGTCTGTCTCTCTCCCCCTCTCAGAAATAAACACACATGCACATTCGTTTACTTTCACACGCTCTCACAAATGCAGATGCACACCGTTCAACAGTCTCCCAAGCTAGCATCACATGGCCGATACCGTTTTTTAGCAAATTCAATGCACTGTTAGTACTCCATTACTGGTAAGCAACATAACGTCCATGTGATTGCATCAGAGGGGGCTCTTATTGGTCAAGTGGAATGTGGCCCACTGCTGTTGCTACTAATGCTTTTAGCCCTAATAAAACGATATGAATATTTAACCAAGGTGATGCAGTTTAATTGTATGCACTTCGGGCTCTTGTTATAAACTTTGAGGTACTAGTATGTCTGTCACTTGATTTACCTCCTTGCCATGTTATCGAAATTATTGGCACTTAGATTATTTGAATTATTCAACCCTTGGCCATTAGTGCAAGATGAGGTGATTATGTGTGCGGCTGAGTTAATGTTTGATAATGTGCTCAGTTAAGATGGTCTCATGGATGTGTGAGATCAGTCTAGCAGTTTTTAGCACTCCTGGTATGTGTCACATTCATGGGCCAGGTAAGATGTTTTTGTGTTCAGTTGCGTCAATCTGTCTCTCTTTATTTCAGAAATACTGTTGACCCATGTGGAGCATGCAGCCAGCACCTCAATGCTACAAGCCAGAGTCTGTTGGTTGTTACCCAACATCCAGCCAACCAACAGGCCTCTGGACCAGCCTGGGCCTGCCCTGACCCAGCGCCCCCAGCCCACCTTCACCCAGCCTGGCCTGGTTTGGCCTCTACATAGCCCCTCTGAGGGCATGGGCCAGGACTGAGGACAGGCGGTTGGGGGTGGGGGGGAATCATGGGACTTCTCAAAACGCCTAACCCTGCTCTTGTAGAGGCCCGTGAGCCTGTCTGTCTGTCCAGCTGCATTCACCGTGGTGTGACTTACTCCAGACATCCCCTGGGTGGTTCTTCATGCTGACGGACAGGCAGCGGGGGTGATCCCTTGTCAGATGAATGTATTCCTCTCAGTGGACTGCGGCCATTTGCAATCTCATCTCAAATATGTACACAGTTATTTTCTCTTCCCCCCCCCCCCCCCCCCCCCTCCCTTCTTCTTGGCCTCTTCTTCCCGATCCCCTTCAAATCCCTCCGTTGCACAATGGCAGCAAAGTGACTCCAAACTATGTTTTGGGGGGATTCTGAGGAGTGATCTGTAAATGTTCTGCTGTTTTCACCTTTTTGCTGGTTTTTACCACCTTTTGACTTCTTTTTTTTTTCTTTTACAAGTAGAATGAAGATATTCATGGTTTGACAACTTATAATGAAATACACTGCAGAAGAATGGTTTGAGTGAAAAAATTGTTTGTATGATTAGACTTATTTAGTCAAGAGGTTTATAGTGTATTAAATTAAGTTTTATTTTTTTAATTATTGTAGATTATTCTTTATCACAGTAGCAAGATCGTGTCTGAAGTGGTTTAAAGTGTGAAAGAGGCACTTTTTAATCCTAAATGGTGGTATTCTTTCTGAAAATACTTCAAAAATGACCTTGTAAAAATTGGGTTTTCTTTTGGTCCAGTAGTTTCAGAAAAAAAAGAGATTGAATTATCGTATGGTTTAAGAAAACAAGATTGTAGAGAGATTGTACATAATAGCAAGAGTTCTCTCCTATTTATTCTATTCCTTTGGGGTTTGCGGTCTCCCTGGCCGTTCTTTGGCTGCGTCTTGAACAGAAGCAGTGTATTAATGTTTGTTTTGGGGGAGCAGTTCTGAAATCTCAGACTCTGGTATGGTACTGGTGGGGTGGGGGGGGGGGGGGGGGGGGGCGTGGTTATCAGACACTGAGGTCAGACTCTATAGGGGGTGTAGGGGTGTGCAGTGTATACAGTGTACAGATTATCGCTTGCTTCTCTGCCTATAGCGTGTAGAACTCAACAAAGACGGGACAAATTCAACACAGCCATACAGTAACTACAAAAATGGAAGTGTGCTTTCTATGTTGTTTGGAGTGAGATGCTAAGCTGCTAGGTGCAAACTGGTCTGGTGTGATGTAAACAAGCAATAACCATTACTTGAGGATCTTCTTTTTCTTTTATGATTTTTTTTACTTTCTTTGGTTTAGTTTGGAACAGAAAATTGTTTTGTAATTTTTTGTACAGTTTCCTGGAGACGCTTTTTGCTCCGTGGTTTGGACGCAGTATTAAAACACATACTTTTTTATGCAGTTTGTATCAAAGCCGTCTAAATCCATTTGTTCCACCTTAGATTATGCAGTCCAGGGGGTATGTCGCTCAGCACTACCTGCCTGTGGACATATGCAGGTCAGGCTTGGTGGTAGAGGAGGGGGTGTGGAGATGGGTACTCCCTGCCTCTGGGTACACACAGGCCCTCTCTGACTCCAGCCTCTGTTCTATAGTCGATGTCAGAGAGCAAGTCTGCTGGTCATGTATGACCTGCTCTGACACAATCGTAGCCATATTGTTTGACCTCAGGCAGTTCAACTGACGTTTTCACCGACTTAGTCTCCTTCCCCAACAGGTTTTTTGACCTCCTTTGTTAGATCAAAGGCAAGGCACAGTCTGACCTCAAAAGTACATTTTCCTCTAATCCTAAAGATTTTGATAATGCTGTGTAAGCTTGGCACTATACTCGGAGCAAGCCAAATATCCCATGCCTTTTGAATTGGGTTTCTGAATTCTACCAGCCTATCATTTGGGTATCACATGATGAAGGAAGGACCTAGCACGTTTGAAGACCTGTACTTAGAGTGAGCCATGTTCAAAGAAAACCAAGATGTCACCTCTGAAGTGTGTGTGATTGGTGTGGATGACAGAGTTTACAATATGAAACGGTGGGATTAATATTTGAATGTATATTGATTGCTGGAATTGTGTGCGGATCTTATGTTGGCTGGTATTGGCTGACAATATCAGTTCCAATGTTTTTGTCCAGTTTAACCTTCCCAGAGGCAATTTGGTACCAGCTATGTAGTGATTTTAGCTTTGTAGACTCCTGGTGTGTATTGGTCAGGATTCAGGTGGTGTTTGCTGGGTACAGAAATTGTCTTTCATTTCTCTTTAAGAGTATAGAGATTGTCCTCACTTTGGGCACAAATTGGGCTTTTTCTGAAGTTATGGATTCAAATGTTTTTGTTTTACAATTTATCTAGCACCCTTTTGATAAATTCTGTAAGATTTTAAAAATTGACATTTGTGATGAACACGTATTTTAGTCGTTTAAATTAAATCATTATCAACCCCCTTTGCAAATTTCCAAAGATTGTCAAGATTTTGAAATGACGATAACGGTAGCCATGTGTTTTGTAACATTTATATCAGGACTAGGAGCAAACGAATTGCCCCACAAGATATACCGTATCACACAGGCTTTGAATTCAAAAAACACCATTTTACTTTTGATTTTGGACATTTTAAATATCCTTTTTTGTATTGTCTGCCAATTTCTTAGAGCTAAATGCAAGGACCTTGAAATGCTACAAACCTAGCATATTGCCTTAGAATCGTCTGTTCTCGTTCTTGTACATTCTGAAGTTGTATGTATAATATTTGTATAGTGAATCGTGTACAATATTGAATGGGCGCATCATTGCTCAACTCATTTGCTGGAGACTTAGATGCAGCACTCTCTCACTGCTCAGTTTCTTCTGTTTGTGATCGATTGAACTCTGTATTGTTTGTATAATTTCTTTTCTCTCACAGAACTGTTCTTTGAGCCGTGTTTGGAAAATATGATGCATAGGGATTTTGAAGCAATATGTAATATATTCTATGGACTTTCTGGAGAAAGCTTACAACAGTGTTGCGCGTTCCGAAATGTATTTTTTTCCAGCCGTGTTGTTCACAAGAAAATCACACTGTTCACCCCGCATCGACGTTTGTAATCCTATAGTGTGAGCATTTTATGCAAAATTAGATATACCGAGAGAAGTTCAAACAGTTATGCAAGTTGTCAACTAATATGGCTTCGCTGATGCTATTTGCAATTTGATGTTGAATAATACCCTTGTAAATAAAGAATTCTGTTATTGCAACATTTATTCGAGTGTCTTGATTAGTGTGAGTCGTTTTGGGTCGGTGTGTGCAGTGAGTAAAAGTTAATAAAAGTCGCACTTTTATGTTTCATTTTTTATAGAATCCACACAGAACATTGAAAGTTGTCTTAAAGGTCAAATCTTATTTTAGAAACGAACGAATTGCCTACTGCTTTTATATAATATATAGCCTGGGCTATAATTATTTCTGCAAGAACATTGTGTTATTAACGTTGGCATACCTTAAGTTATTAACCTATACAGAGTCACGCTTGACTATTGTAGTTCATGTCAGAGGAATTCTACATTTGTGTTTGTGGAGAGTGGGGAAGTTGTAATTGCACTGGAAAGGTGATTTCCTAACTGGTTTAGAACGCATGCCACCGTGAGCAGATATCTGACCAATAGCAGAACAGACAGGAAAGAGACAGCCCCACACGATGAGTGCATAGTTTGCCGTTCAATATGCCTTCAACAACACAACACAACCAACACGCAAACAGGCGACTGCTCTTCCTTCACGATCGTATTTCCACCGAACCGTTTCTTTTTTCATGAAGTTGTAGAACAAACGGAATGTGACAACATCGACTTCATATGCTTGTTGACTCGTGAAAAGGTGAGTAAAAAAAACCCGCTGTTTCTTATTTATGGTAAGGATGGTGTAAATACTAGCCTACTAGGCTATATTATGTTTCGTTTCCCTAGTCTTAGTTTCATCATATTGAGATTGGAAGATCTGCTTTATTTGCACGGGACTTGTCAACTCGGCTGTAGCCTACTTAAAATTGCCTGGATCTTCCATACTTCATTGGTGTTGACCTTTGCCACCGACCCATTGTTGTTTAATTTGAGTGTCATGACCCTGATTTGTCTCCGAATTGGCTACCAGATATACCTGCGTAGTCATGGGGAAACAGTCTTTGAGGACACCAATTTAGAGATATTGATGTGCTTGGTGTGGGTTCTGTCAACTGGAAAAACTCCCAAAACTACATTTTTTTTATTATATGTGCACTATAGGCAATATCGCTTTGGACAAAAGGGCCTGCTAAATTATTCAATTGTAGGCTAGGTAAGTGTAAACATGCACCACCGGGCTGAGATATTACGTCCCCAAGTGAAAGAATAATTAGTGAAAAAATGTGACACAGTTTATATTTGGCATGTTAGCTTTTTCGTTATAGATTTCGAAAGTCATGCTTTGGTTTCAGAGTTTCGTTTATAAAATGGGTAGCCTAGGCTACGTCAAACTTTTCACGTAAAATAATGTGGCCCAGTTGTTAAAAATTACAATAGAATTTCGCCCTATTTTTGTTTTAAGTAAAGTAGGCTACTCTATGTATCGTATGATATCCCAGAGTAGTCTAGTTAATTTCAAATAAAATTACAAGTCTATGACACAAAATTGCTCGTGTTTCTTAAAATGTCATTAAATGTCCTCGTATAGCCTAACCATGGTCTACATATAGGCTAAATAAAAAGGTTAAAAGGATGCAGGATCCAATTAATTCACTTTTTTTCTTTTTCAGGCAAAAACACAGACCAGTTAACTATTTGAGCAAACCCATAATTGTGCTTGCTGCAATGTCAGTGTCCGTGTCCAGTCTTCCAGTGGTGAAGGACAAGAGTATTCATCCCAGCCCGCTTAAATCTAGCCCTAATCACGGGACGGCTTATTACCATGCCCATATGACTGGCACTCATTACATGGATCTCTTCGCGGGGACCCACAACCTCCTCCATCCGCTGAAGTCTCTCGGCCGTCTGGTCACAGACACCCAAACGGTCATGCCTTTCAACTTCGGAGGCGGAACACCTCCTTTCATTGGCCATGGTGGACATCAAGCCACTGTGCTACACGAACAAATCTTCAATGTGTCCAGTATTCCGTACAGGATGCTGCCCGGACATACTATTTACTCCAGGCACGATGAGCAGGCTGCCGTGGCGACTGAACATGCTACCGGGCCACTATCGGACTTCAGCAGTCCCTCGAGTGAGAGGTCTTCCGCTCCCTCGGCCACGCCGCCCAAGGAAAGTTTATTCCGCCTTCGGGATACTAACTCGTCACCGGAGAAAATACGCACTTACTGTTTTAGCGAGGACGATCTATTCACAGTTCTCTATGGTTACTCCAGGAGCCAGGAGCACCACGCGATCTCAGGTGTTGCACTGCCAGGAAAGTCAGGTGAGTTCAAAAAATAAAATAATGTCCCCATTGTGTCACTTCACCTTTAAGAAAATTGATTAATAATGCCCGTATCGCCTTTAGAATTGTAAAAAAAAAATACATATCATAATAATATAATTACTTATTGCGACAGATGATTCCATGAATATTCTTGTAATTTAATCAAAATTTTAATAAACTGTCCTTTTTTTGTTTGTTTTTCCGGTCAGTTTCTGAGAGCCAGTTTCTCTCATTGGATACTGATGTGCTGGAACTTCCTGAAGGTAGCCTATATGTACTTGACCTATGACCTACTGTTTTGCAACCATAATAAAATAATTTGAATAGCCTGCTAAATGTAATCACAAGTCTTATTTACTTTCCAGGGTTGACCATCCTCCAGACCACTTGTGGAAATGCATCCCATTATGGGGTGTTCTCAAACAAAGGCTCCATTCCTAAAGGGACTCGCTATGGGCCCTTCCAAGGCAAACTGGTCAATACGAGCGAGATCAAAACACACGATGACAACACGCTGATGTGGGAGGCAAGTTATTTATTACATTTACATGTAGTCATTTAGCAGACGCTCTTATCCAGAGCGACTTACATTTACATGTAGTCATTTTGCAGACGCTCTTATCCAGAGCGACCGACAGTAAGTACAGGGACATTCCCCCCGGGGCAAGTAGGGTGACGGACACAACGTCGTTTGACATGGCAAGAATCGAACCGGCAACCTTCTGATTACTAGCCCGGTTCTCTAACCGCTCAGCCATCCGACCCCCCACTCTCATTTTTGTATTTTCCCACTCTCACCATGTGAAAATAGCTCTAAGCCTAACCTCTACAGTGGTTAGGAGGTTCATAGTGGTGAATGCCAAAGTACCAAAGTTGCACAGGTGAATAGTTGAATAGAAATTATATGCATAATTTTGTAGCGTAAACATATGTGGCCATTGTGTTACAATTTCAGGGCTATTGGCTCAGTTGTGATGTGTAGCTTTATATCATTTCATATTTGAAGTCAACCTCTTTATTGTATTATTCAGGTGTTTGAGAATGGCCGTTTGAGTCACTTTGTGGACGGCCGGGGCAGCTCAGGGAACTGGATGTCCCTAGTGAAGTGTGCACGTTTCCCAGAAGAACAGAATCTGATTGCCATTCAGAGCCAGCGTCAGATCTTCTATGAGACCTGCAAGGACGTCCAGCCGAGTCAGGAACTGCTGGTCTGGTACGGGGACTGTTATGTCCAGTTCCTGGGTATCCCCCTCACCCTGAAGAACTCGCTTGAGGAGAACAACTCGATGCTCCCAGCTGAAGGTTGGTATTTGGCAAGTTTAATGTAGCCTACATAGACCTATCAGAATATATAATCATTATTTTAATCTATTTTATATTATAGTGTGTTATACTATATATAAAAGTATTGTTTTCTTTATTGTGATAGGGATGCTCAGTATACTCCTATGCTCTCGCTATTTCAGATCTTGGAGAAGGTTTCAAGTGTGATCGATGTGGGAAAGTGTTCGCGTACAAATATTACAGAGACAAGCATCTGAAGTATACACGATGCGTGGATCAGGGCGACCGGAAGTTTCCTTGTCATCTCTGCAACAGGTCTTTTGAGAAGAGAGACCGCTTACGCATTCACATCTTACACGTTCACGAGAAACACAGGCCACACAAGGTGGGACAATACTTTTACTATCATTTTTACTCTTTCTTTCACACATACACTGTGCTAAATTGGACAAATACATTGGTGCTGAAAAACAGCTCCTGTTGTGTGTGCCGATGCCAATACATTTTAAAATATGTGCTTTTTATTACTGTGTGTGAAGACAACCTCTGTGCATGATCATAATAATTTATACTCTATATTCTCACTGTTGTAGTGTTCGGTGTGCGGAAAGAGTTTCTCTCAGTCGTCCAGTCTGAATAAACACATGCGCGTGCACTCCGGAGAGCGGCCGTACAAGTGTGTCTACTGTAATAAGGTAGGCATAATTACCGTCCGTCCCGGTGCCAGTGCCCTCGGTGGGAGTTTCCGCCTTGACTCAAAGGAGTTCGAGCTTACCATTTAGGAGCTCCGTCATTTCATGGTGCATTTGGCATGAGCCCCTTATTGTCTCCTGACTCAGGCACGCTCCGCGGAGACACTTAATGCTAATTATCGCCAGATGTACACCCATCTCTTTGTTAGCTGAGATTACTCTTTGAATTTACGGCCCTCCAAGGGGCAGAAGTTTTCCTTGTTTTGTGCTCTCTATAACCTCCTCCTAGTTTTATGTACTCAACGACGTTTTGTTTCAACAAATATCTTGCTTTCCCATCAAAATAAGGGATTGACTTGCCCCTTTATTTTGTCTGAACTCTGAAGAGAATGCTAGTAAAATAGGCGGCAATTGTAGCTATATGCTCTCTTGACAGTCTGCCTTGAAGAATATACAGACTACAGACAGTGAATGTTGTGTCCTCAGGGCACTAACAATCTTTATTGATGTTAAAATTAACCGAATATTGGTGGGCCTATATTCGTCTGAAAGTGGTCGACTTAGAAGAGCGCCGAGACTAAGCCATCCCGCTTTTAAAAGTCCCGTTATTATCTCTGGACTCATGGGATATGTAGTCTCATCAATTGCACCTACCTATTCATATTAAGATACAACAGTGAACATTTCATTTCTCGTCGTCGCTGTCACTCACTCCATCCTGTTCCCCTCCTCGCCAGGCCTTCACAGCTTCCAGTATTCTGCGCACGCATATTCGCCAGCACTCTGGAGAGCGGCCTTTCAAGTGCAAGCACTGCGGAAAGGCCTTCGCATCGCACGCCGCGCATGACAGCCACGTCAGGCGTACCCACACCAAGGACAAGCCGTCTCCATGTGACGTTTGTGGAAGCACCTTTCCAGATGTAGAAGAACTCAAGCACCACATGAAGAATCATACAAGTAAGCCAGATCATATTTTAGTTTATAGATGTAATGAAACAATAAGCTGTATTAGCTGCCAAGTAGCTTTGCCACGTTGAAAATGGATACTATTTTACGAATAGTTCTCCTCGTTAAGCCTTCGATGGGTATTTGCGGAGTGGCCTAAATCTATTTGAGAGTTTTTTGTTCATTGATTTGTTTGTTTTCGTTCTGACAGAAAGACCGTTTTTGGAAACCGCGGCTCTTCCATCTCTATCCACAAACGAATCTATCGAGGGTGCAGGGATGTTTTCGGTTGGCAAGCCCAGCAGGACTCAGAGACTCCAGAGTGAAAACTTTCCCTTCAGCGGACTGACTGTACTCAATCCAGAATATCGGCCTTGGAAATAACACGCCCTGAAAATACTTCCTTTAAGGAAAACGCCGCTATGAGCAAACTTACAAACAAGAAATTCGTTTTATGATATCAATATAGCCTAACAATTGCATTTATTTAATACAACAACCGCTGTTTTTTTGTGTCAATTACGTGTCTTTCGTTTGTTTAATATGTTTATTTATTTAAGGAAAATTCAATTGATTGCCAAAATTGGTTTGTGGCTAAGAGCTACAGTTCATGATATCCTATTTGCTGTCTTCGTTGTTTCCGTTATCGAAATTACGCTTCAGAATCAGCACAACTGCTATTTTTGCCATTTGTGCTATTCGTTTTTATTGTTTTAATTTATAATAAGAAAACGTGTGATTTCATAGTAATCGTGACTGCTACATAAAATGTGTATACTACCTCTAGTCTATAATAAATGTTTTTTGGTACGTTTCCCGTTGGTTTCAAAAGCAGTCGATATGTGTGTGTATCTGTTTGTTTAAAAGCCTATGCTTTCTAATAAAAAAATAAAAACTCAGAGCATGACTATAGCTTCTGTGTACATAATGTAACTTTTTAAAAGTTGTCCTTGATTAAATGTTATGCCTACAAAAGGCCTACCTCGTGATGAGACGTTCGGAATTTATTTGGATTGCATGTAATACAATTCTCAAACGTTCACTCACTCCTGCCACAGTGTAAATTAACAAACCACAGCACCAAATGAATGACAATGGAGTGCAGCAATGAGGTGGGCCCAGGGTGGCCCAAGCCAAACACAAAGGCTGTCCTGATGACATCTGCTGCCCTCTCATTGTCCTTCACAGTCACCAACTGTCCCAAATGTGTTCTCCTGAGGCACTGGGAAGAGAGAGCGAAAGAGAGGGGGGTGGCGGGGATAGTGTCAGGAAAAGGGAGAGGCTGGCAGAGAGAGGACAGAAAAGAGAGCAGAGAGAGTGAGAGAAAGACTACGGCTGGGGAAGCCGAGAGATTGGCAGAGAGACCGCTGGTCTCAGTAGTAGTGACAGTGTGGGGTCTGACAAATGACACAGTTAAGATCTCTGTTTCTGTGCTGAGCTATGTGACCTTTAACCCCTCTATCCATAGCTCACACTGTGGGCATCCATACAGGAGATAAACACACCACTCATATTGTATCGAACAGAATTTAACCAATATTATACTGTACAGAGCATTACAGTAGTTTTGAGAGCCATCTAGAAGGAGAGAGTGATAGAGCGACAGCAACCACACTCAGACAAAGGTATAGCAGGGAAAGTGAGCACACACCCGGTTACTTCACACATGTATTTTAGGAGCAGGATCTCACAACGTAACCCTGTGTCAGAGATGAATCTGTCTGGTCTCCAATGCTCGGTGCAGGGGGTTATGGCTCATGAGTAGCCGTGGCCCTCTGAGAGGAGTGGAGGCAGTGGCACATGTTGGCTGGGTACTTAGACTCTGGAACGGATGGACCGCAGGCCAGAGGTCAGAGGTCAGACCTCAGCCGACTGTTTAACAGCCCCCTCTCTCCTCAGATGGGAGAAATATGGGATCTTTAACAACTGCAGGCCTAAATCAACCTCCCCTGGAACATCCCCAGCCCCTCCCTCGTGTACAGCCGTCCATAGAGGCGCGGAGGAAGAGGAGCACACTCCCCTTGTTTTGTCCCTGGATGAGAGAAAAGGATGGGAGGATGAAAAGAAAGAGAGAAGGGAGGACCTGGACTGTCGGAGAGTTTTAGGAAGCGGTTCAAAAAAGGTTCTTTTTACAAGCGCCTTTTCTGATTGGCTAATTTAAAAGCTGGAGGCTTTGGCATGGCAAAATTTTAATCTTGTTGTTTATATCAATTGATTTCACACTTAACCTACCAGGCAGTTAACAGGCCTTGTCGGATCTCCAGAGGGCCCTCTGTCAGATTAAGCTCTTTATTAATGTGAAATTAATAATATCTTTCCCATCAGAGAGCGATTAACGTTTTATTGCTCAGGTTACCGCAGGTTAATTCCCTCTGAGACGGAATCATAACTCACTGTACAATAAGAGAGGACAGCTTTAGAATATCATACCACAGTATCCCTTGAATCAAATCTGAATGAACCTTTATTGTGTTTCATAATTAATGCATCAGAAAGTTATTGCCAGATGTAAATGAATTCAGGAGCATGCCAAAGGGTGACTCATCTCTCCTCTCTTCTGGTCCAGTTGGTCTGATCCATTGTCTCCCATTGATCTGTTAAGAGAGGCAGTGTACAGTGTGTTTGTGTGTGTTTGTGTGTGTGTGTGTGTCAGACTGCAGACTAATAGCTGGCTCTTGGTTGAGTGGGCTCATAAACACAACCTTAACACCGTTCAATCCTTCCATCCCTCCATTTCTTTGTCCTTTCATATATCTTCGTCTTTCCTTTTCACAGTGCAACTATTCTACCACTGAGAGAGAGAGAGAGAGAGAGAGAGAGAGAAGCACGGAGAATCATCACCAGGACACTCCTGGAGGTACGCTGGTCCATTACTACATTACCAGTCCATAACAGATGAATCAAACAGACGACTAAGCTCATTCACCGTCATCATGACTGAGTAACTAATATATCTTGTCTTGTATACAGGGTGATACAACTACTGACCCTAAACCTGGAGCTGAGAGCCAGATTTGTCCGGTGGTCCTGTCACTCACAGACTACCTCACCTCAACTGCTCAGCCATGAAGACGGCCTCACAGGAAGCTCTTCATTTGAAGGGAAATTTGAATCAAAACAGCGCATTTCATCAGATCATGGTGTTTTATTCATTCTATCCCCAATACATGTTGTTGAAATATTGTATTGATTTGACATTTACTGATTGAAACCTTAAAATCTACACTTACAAAAGATGTCAGAAAAAGAAACCGCCCTCTCCCTGTGTTTTAAAGAAACACACACTCACTGACATTCTGTTACATTTCTCCCCTCACACTAACAGCAGTGCGGGGGGTACAGGGGGAGCAGCTTGGGGACAGACTGCGGGGAGCCGGTTGCCAGGTTGGTGCTGTTATCTGCTGGTGATTTCCACTGGGACAGTGGACAGTAGAGGCTGCAGTAATCCTCGAGACCCAGTGGCTCAGTGGCCTGAATGCAGCTGACTGGATGAATGGCAGATCAAACATCTCAAAGCCCCCCTCCAGGACAACCTAGATGACTGTGTGGTTGTGTGTATGTGTGTGTGTGTGTGTGTGTGTGTGTGTGTGTGTGTGTGTGTGTGTGTGTGTGTGAGTGCGTACATGGTGTGTGTGTATAAGTGTGTGTTCTTGCAGGATACATGAGGGCAGATGGTCTTCTCCTGCTCCATTGGGGCTGGTGTGGGGTTCCACTGTGACCCTGTCCCATGGGGCTACTCCTCTCCAGACCACCACCCATCTCCAGACCACCACCCATCCCCAGACCACCACCCATCCCCAGACCACCACCCATCCCCAGACCACCACCCATCCCCAGACCACCACCTATCCCCAGACCACCACCCATCTCCAGACCACCACCCATCCCCAGACCACCACCCATCTCCAGACCACCACCCATCCCCAGACCACCACCCATCTCCAGACCACCACCCATCCCCAGACCACCACCCATCTCCAGACCGCCACCCATCCCCAGACCACCACCCATCTCCAGACCACCACCCATCCCCAGACCACCTCACCACACCTCAGGTAAAAGACAGAGTTTGTCTCTGACATGGAACAATTTGACTTGATGAGAATCCAAGATCCTTTCAAAAGGAATTTCGAGGACATGAACTGACAATTTCATTATCATGAATATGACTTTGTCTCTTTTTATTCTACATTGGATCAATGATCAAACGACAATTAAGATGATAGTGATTTTTAAGTTATGATATTTATTCACAATCCTCTTTCAGTCTTACCTACATTTCAAATGCTCTCATTGTTGTTTCAAGACAACCAAAATGTCCTTTTAATCAAATAGAAAGCACAGAGCAGGGCCTCATTAAAATGCAGCGTCAGAGAGAGAGAGATGAATCTGCATGTTGCTCGACCTCCTCATTGTGATTCGCAATGTTAGAAAGTGTTAGAAGTCCACTCTTGCTAAGTGCCATCCCTTACAATGGCCCCAGGCGTGCTGTTTGCCTGTCTCTATGCGCAAAGCAATGGTGAGACCTCTACTGTTATTCCAGTGTGTGCTAAATCCAGCTGCAGGGTACCTAGCAGTGACAGGGCCAGAGGACGTGCTGTGTGTGTGAATGGGAGGACCGGGAACCCTGAGGTGTGACTGGGAGTAGAGATGTGCGTTAGCAACACAGCGACCTGCTGTGTCATAACGTGTGGTGTGGGTCTCTGTGGAGGGGCTCGCTGCTCTCTGCATGTGCACGCACATACGCACATACGCACACACACACTCACAGAAAGACAAGCACATAAACAGAGACACTACTCTCTCTCTCTCTCTCTCTCTCTCTCTCTCTCTCTCTCTCTCTCTCTCTCTCTCTCTCTCTCTCTCTCTCTCTATCTCTCTCTCTTTCTCTCTGTCTCTCTGTCTCTCTCATAGCTCATGTCCATGTGAATCGGCCACTGATGGTCCTGTCATGGCATCGGTCCATCATCCCGCTGAGCCGAGTCCTATTCTCATGGGAATGTGTCTCTCTGCGGGGCAGCCGTGCTGTGTATGGGTCGTGGTTTGCTTTAACTGGTGCTCTGGGGGACACAGACCCCATACTGCTGAACACCGCAGGTAGAGGGGATGGGGTCATGCGAAAGGAAACTGAGAAATAGGCCACTTGGTTTAAGTTAACATTCATCCCCTTATTGTCACCCCTTGTCCACCGTGGATATTTAAACAAGCATGGTAAGCTATTGTATGTTCACACACACAACTCGAACAGACTTGAGATCATCTAACAGGTGAAACGTAGACCCACTGTATTTAGATGCAAAGGTGAAGGTTGACAGTAGCCATGTGGTCCCCTAAGAGGCACTGGGACCATATGGACAGTGTCCTGCTGCCACATGCACACACACGGCCTCACGACAACACTTCCCTGAGTGGGAGCGTGTGGTGGTGTTTGGCTAGCTAATCCCTTCAGATCTCCATTTAGACTAATGCTTCGAGGTTCCTGCAATGTGGAGGGATATACACACCCCTCCTCCCTCTTTGGGCAAACATGCCCCCCCCCCCCGCTCTCCCCCCCCCCCCCCCCCCCCTCACCTCTGGGCAAACATTTTCTGTTTCTCTTGGCTCTCTGTGCTACTGTTGAGGAGGGGGCGGGGGACTGGGAGGGGGGGTGTGGTGGTGACGGAGCCCTCCTGTACTGGATTAGCTAATAAGCACTCCTCTCTCCTCGGTTGTCTCCTCCCTCCCTCTGTTCCCCCCAGCCACACAGCCACCAGCGACACAGGAGGGCTAATGATCTATTCCCCTGCGGACTGCCCAGGAGATGAGAGTGCATGAGTGAGCTGCAAGGTACAGTCTTACTCTGCTAACCCCTTCCCACACACACACACGCACACACACACGGACAGAAGGGGCTGGTCTGCAACATGCCCATCAATATCTGTCATTCACATTTAACAAAGCTTACAGCAAAGGGGCTGGGGAGTTCAGCCAGTTTATCAGCCAGTTAGTTCTTTCTGCCCTCTGCCCCTCTCCTCCTTTCCTCTATCTGTCCTCTTCTCTTCCTCAAGTTCCTTCTTCTTATCTGTCGCACACCAGAAAATAAGGAAAACTTGGTCTGAAACATAACAATGCAGTCAAACTAACGGAGGACATCTTTAAGAGCAGATTCGACCTGACTAAGTGTCAGGCTCTGTGCTCAGGCTCTGTGTGTCCCTCCCTAGGTTCAATAAACTGCCCTGATGTACCTCCACACCCTGCTCTTTGTTCAGGGGATGTCCAGCCGTGACCCCGAGCAGCCCCCTGAGGTCTGGAGGGGTCAAAGGGTGCCGGCGCTTCAAAGATGTGGAGCTCCAGCCGCTTCTGCAGTTCAGCCTGCTCCTGCCTGGATGACTGTTTAAGAGCCTCGTGCACACAGAGGGTGTAACCCGCGTTCTGGAAGACGCTAAACCTGCTTCTCCAACTCCGACAGGCCATAAGTCACCAGCAAGACGCCTGAGTGCTCTACCACGGTAAAGTGGAGACCTTGTGTGAGTGTGTGTGTGTGTGTGTGTGTGGGTGG
The DNA here is from genome assembly GCF_038355195.1 of Osmerus mordax. Classification (NCBI taxonomy): domain Eukaryota; kingdom Metazoa; phylum Chordata; class Actinopteri; order Osmeriformes; family Osmeridae; genus Osmerus; species Osmerus mordax. The sequence continues at coordinate 14,220,698 of NC_090064.1, forward strand.
ATGTGAATGTGATCTACGTGTGTGTGTGTGTGTGTGTCAAAGAGAGAGATCTATACGTGAGTGCTCTACCACAGGAAAGTAGTGACGTCCCAGCCCTGCAGCCACAGTGGTCTCTCGCCCAGTGAGACCTGATGGGGTTGTTACTGTTGGAAGACAAATGCCCCTGTCCTGTTGAAACATTCATGAAGCCTCATGACCCTTTCCTCCACCTAATGTACCCTAACAGGCTTTATAGCCCTCTAGCCTAGCAGCACCTCGGCGACCCTCTTCCTGACATCTAACTCCTTAACACCCCACCACCCTTACCCCCTTCAGCAGGTTGAAAACCCCACGCTGGTCTTCTCGGTCCCAGAACGGCCCGTGGACCGGTGAGCTCTCTGTGATGAACCCACGTCGCATCCATCACATCAAACAACCTGTTGAGGAAACCACTTTTTTGGGGGGTGCTGTCCTGTCGTCCCGATTGTTCCTCATTGCAAATACTATCAATGACTGGCTTGAACAACTTGGCTCACCTCCAGATCCCCCCCCTCTTCTCATCTCCTCATGTGGTCAGTGACAATGTAACCTGACTCCAGAGGCCGCATTGATCTGTTAAGGTTTTCACTTCAAAAAGCTCCATTAGGGTTGAAGGTTTGACAGTGGATATCAACATCCTTTAGTCATGTGACAGGTGGACGCGTACCACGACCTGAGAGGCAAGAAGCAAGGAGAGGAGAAAGAGAAGAAGTCAGACTAAAAAACAAACTTGTAGTGAAGGAAGTGACAAGTGAATTTGCAGTGTGACATCAGCAACTCATTTATTTTAGCAAGTCGAAATTCTGACTGGACACTGTGTGTGTGTGGGAGTGTGTGTGTGTGCTTGAATGTGAGTATGCATGTGTGTGTGTGCATGTTTGTCCGAGTGTGTGTCCGAGTGTGTGTCGGAGTGTGTGTGTCCAGCCTTGCTCTGGTCCACAGGGACCACTGGCTTTAATAGTGAGTTTTACAGCTCCTATAGCTGGCCTCCCCCAGTGTTGCTCGCTCTGTGGTGAAGAAGCCATATGCTAAATGGGCTTGTGTTTCCTCTCCTGTTTCCAGGCTCACCATCGGCCCCACACACTCCCACCCCAGACAGAAACAGATATTCACAGATCCAAAGCTAAAATGCAAAGCTCCATTGATCTGTTGATGCTTTTTAACAATCTCTAACACATAAGATTCATCTCAGTCACAGACACTATGCTGTGTGCCATTGATTCATTTGCTACAGCAAGTCAATTAATTAGCAATGGCGACGGTCATCATTGGTTCTCTGTGATCAATAGGTTATTGGTTAAGTTATCTAAGCATCGGAAATGCTGATAGAATACATATTTGTCAGTTGTAAAAGTGACCGTAGTTCCAAAGTACCACATTAAGAAATCGTTACTAGAAAAGTGTATGAATCTTTACTAAATATCTACACAGGAGACAACATAATTGGCAGAGCTGTGATTGATTGGCGCAATAGTAGATGTCAGGATCTCAGTTGCAGTCCATATCTGTGGTAATGGACATGAATTAACTGGGAAAATGCAGAGCTAAGCAGATAACGTAAAAGTTCATGTCTGTCTGTTGTCCACAGTTTGAGTGGAAATGGCTAGTGAGTGAGTGGGGAGTGGGGTAGGGGCTGGGGCCTGGGCCTGGGGCCTGGGGCTGGGGGCTGGGGCCTGGGGCTGGGGCCTGGGGCTGGGGGCTGGGGCCTGGGGCTGGGGGCTGAGGCTGGGGCCTGGGGCTGGGGCTGGGGCCTGGGGCTGGGGCCTGGGGCCTGGGGCTGAGGCCTGGGGCTGGGGGCTGAGGCTGGGGGCTGAGGCTGGGGGCTGGGGGCTGGGTCTGGGGTCTGGGGCCTTGGTCTGGGGCCTGAGGCTGGGGCCTGGGCCTGGGTCTGGGGCCTGGTGATGATGGTGACCACGGAGCTCCAATGCAGCTGGAGATGAGATAACAGTGATGAACACACAGGGATAAGAGTGCTGCTAGGTTCTCTCCACGCATTGAATAGAATACTGCCCTGTCTTTATGGTCCTTGTCCTGCATCTGAGGCACCAGTGCACTCTGCTGTGCTCTGCTGGCCTCACTGCAGATCAATGTCTCTGAAATGGAGCCTGCCGCCTTTCCCTTCCTCCATCTCTCTCTGTCTCTCTCTCTCTCTCTGTCTCTCTCTCTCTCTCTCTCTCTCTCTCTCTCTCTCTCTCTCTCTCTCTCTCTGTCTCTCTCTCTCTCTCTCTCTCTCTCTCTCTCTTTCTCTTCTCTCTCTGTCTCTCTCTATCTCCCGCTCTCTTCATCTCTCTCTCACTATTCATCTCTGTCTCTCTCTATTTCTCTCCCTTACAGCAGTCATGCTAATGGTGCAAAACATCAACAGGAGGTGTTCTTCCCAGAAGACCTGCCCCATGCACACTACCCTTCTCTCACACACACACACACACACACTCTTACACAGAGAGTAGGCGAAGGGGAAACAGAGGTCAATTTCGTGCAAAGCATAGCCTCGCTGCTGAGGGCTCAAGGTGTCCATTTACAAAGTACTGTTCATTAAGGACCATGTCAAACCAGAGACTGACCCAGACACATGGGCAGAACACTAGGGGGAGGGGAGGGGGGGGGGTCATTTGACACCTGTCTATCCTAATACAGGAAGCATTTTTTTTCTTACCAACATGAAAAATGAATCAAGCAACACCCTTCAGAGATGATGTCTGGGCTGGTTCACACTATCTGTGACACATGTAACACCAGCACAAGCAGCTCCCAAAATCTGAGATCCCCTTCCACTCATCATATCAAAACAGAATCGATATCGGAACGTGAGGAGGGCCTGGGTATGATTTTGTGGTGGGAAAATGGATGTTGTGGAGACATAGAGGCTGGGACAGAATTACGGTCATTTAATCTGTGACATTTACCTGTCATGGAGATCTCTGTTTCCGCCAGGGCAGGATCAAGGTGTGGCCGTCAAACGGCGCGGGACATTCTCCGGGGCCTGGTGGGAGAATGAGACACGCAAGCTCCCTGCCAGCGTCACCGGAGCCCAGACCAGCTCCCATGATGATGACGAGCCCTCTCAGGTCTGATGTCCCGGGGGTGGGCGGGGGGGCAGGGGGCGGGGGGTCTAGATGTGACCCTCCTATGGTCTCTGAAAGGACACAGCTCATCTGACTGCACATAGTCTACGGGTCACAGGGTCTTACATATGGAGTGGCTTTTCAACCTATAAAACATGCGCTAACTGCTATCATCCATAACGATTTATGGATCTGCAAGAATAAACAACGGCGCTCTAAATATCCATTTCAAATAATGAATTAAATCATGTACAGTTATAAACTAATGTATAGTCCTTCTTCTTTATAAAAAAACATAGACTGCTTACATTAGCTAATCATCTGTGTTGCGTTTGAGAATGTGTGTATGGGCAGCAGCAGCTTTCCTCTGTCCTTGCAATGTTCAGGCCCAGCGATCTATTGATCAGCATGAGTAAGTTAATAAGATGGAGGGCCATTCATCAGAGGGGTAGAGACTGGAACTGCACACGGCAGGCTTAATCAAGTCATCAGCACTCACCAAGCATCAACACTGTAATTAAAGGAAGAGAGAAGAGCGTGTCGCGAGGGAAGAGGAGGAGAGGAGAGGAGAGGAGAGGAGGAGAGGAGAAGAGACCTGCCTTGGCCTGGCCCCAGACAGATAGAGAACTTACACTATCTTTCTTTGTCTTTCTCATTCCCTCCTCACTCTCTCTCTCTCGTCCATCTATCTCTCTTTCTCTCTTCCATATTTCTCTCTTTCTCTCCCCTCCCTTTTGTTCTTTCTCTGTCCTCCCTCTTTCTCTGTCCTCTCTCTCTCTCTCTCTCTCTCTCTCTCTCTCTCTCTCTCGCTGACCTAGAGTCTTGCTTGGGTCCCTGTCTTTAACAATAGCTATGAGTCTACAGTTTGTCTACAGCGTAAATTGAATATGCCTGAGGAGAGGATAGCTTTACGGAGGCTGAGTGGCGATTGTTCTTCCTCCTGAGCATTTGTAGATGCACGTTAATCTAGCTTGGCTTAATCAACAGCTGAAAAACAATCAGGAAGGTGATCCAAACAGTGCCCCGAAGACAGACCATCCATCCCTCCCCCCCCCCCAGACTAATGACACACACCGCTGAGGAAATCACCAATAATCACCACCATCATCATCCCCTATATTTCACCCGGCAACAGAGAGAGTGGGTCTGCTGGCGGAGAGCGATGAGGTCATTTGGGAGTGTGGCGACTAGTTGGGGAAGTTCCGGATTTACGCCGGGGGGGCGGTGAGTGATGACACCCCTCGCCACACCGTCACTGGAAGACACGAGAGGAGAGGAGGAGAGAAGGAGGGAGAGAAGGAGAACAGTGGGGACAGCTCTGAAGCTACAGGTCCTGATTTAAGGAACAGGAGGCACAGAGTGACCTGTCCCTGGTCTGGATGAGTTGCAGCCTGCTGATTGAGGCCTGTTATTGAGAACTAATTAGAAGGATACTCTGGAAAGGGATAAGTGCCTAAGACTTAATTTGTTTGTTGTCACGGATTGTCATAATTTCCAAATGTTCCACCACCTGTTGTAACATTTGAACTACATCTTCAGAACAGAACTACATGTTATCTCTCCAGCTATACTATACTCCACGCTTGTCTCCACCCCCCCCCCCCTCCCCCAACCCCCTCCCCAACCATTGCAGCGTAATTAATGATCTCCCAGGTTGAGGCCAATAACGCAGATCTGTGTTTTCATGCTGGACTGCCTCATAATCCGTCCTTATCAACACGTGTCTTCTTCACCCCCTTCGTCCTCCTGAACGAGGGCCTTGTTGTGTTCCATGTGTGTGTGTGTGTGTGTATGTCCGTGCAGAGAGAGAGAGAGAGATACGGTGTTGCATTCACTCAGGTGTTGCCCCCCCTGAGGCCTATTAGAACTAAACCCGTCTATTAGGCGTCTCATTCGAGCCCCCGTGACAGAAAGAAAAACACACGGCTAACGAAGGACTGACCAGCCCCAGATCTTAATTGCGACTGTTGTTGTCATTAAGCAGGTCTGCAGTGAAGGGATAAGCCAGAAGGAGGCTGAGAGGTGTGTGTGTGCGGGGCGCGGCTGCTAGTTAGCGAGCCTGTGGCGCGGCCGTGCTCGGCTGCTTGTGGTGAGCGAGGTGACAGGTGACATTACCTTCACAGGCGATGGTCAGGCGTGGCGGAGCGGAGGACGCGCGAGGGAAGGTCCCCAAGCGTCACATGTCTCCCTCGGCGTGTCACAACATCAGATCAGCGCCGCACACACCTCCACTGTTTTTCCCATGCTCCTCGCCCCCGACCCTCCTCCAAATCCACCCATCCACCCCTCCAATCAGTCCGCTGGTTGTTCCAAATCCCTTCTCCCCTAGCACAAGCTTTTGCAAACTGATCCGGCTAGTTACCCTTTGAGCCAAGAGTTGTTTGAACTGATGACACCGACGCCATCCCTCCACCCTCTCTCATCCCTGGCAGGTGGCCCTCAAAAGGACCTCTGCCTGGGCAACACAGGTTTGTGCCGGGGTCACCAGACTCTGCTGGTGTCCTGCATGAGTCCTGGTCATTCTATTGATTAGCTGGACAGCTCCATCTAAAACGTTACCCTCTTCTAATCACACAGGACAGAGGAGAGCCTGAATACTGGGGCCTCCTTTGGGAGCACCAGCGCCAGCCTGCTTTGTAGCTCATAATTAGCACCAGGACACATGAAGAAAACACAACACAGACTGTGCGACCAGTGAGCGTGAGTAGAGTGGCTTTAATCCTCTTGAAGTCACACAAACACACACACACAAACTGAGAACACACACACTAATTGAGAACACATGCAGGCACACACAGCCACACTGACAACACACACACACACGCAAACGCACACACGGAGGTTCAATCACAGGGGCGGGCCTTCATGGATCTGTTAGCTCATCCGATAGCCGGATCATCTGATCAATAGACAGTAACCACAGAGCATTTATTTAGGCTGCCGATCATTACAGGGAGTCCTGGAAGGCAGGGCTGTGAGGAGGTGAAGCTACTTGGTGGAGACCTGATGATGTGTTGGGCAGTGGTGCACTGGGGGCAGAGCACATGATCACTGAGCCAGTGGGCTGGAGAGAGAGACAGAGAGTGGGATTGGACCACAACGGAGAAATGGCCAAGCAGAGATGACTAAAAAACACACGTACACACACACAAAGACATGAGGACGTGTTGGACCACACAGTACAGTAAAGCATGTTTTACCCCGGTAACCCTCCTCACCACACCCCTCCCCACCACACCCTACCCTACCCCACCCCATCCCAACTGCCTGCCTGCCTGCCCTGTATTGATCCTCATCTAATCATTGACAGGCACGCCTGAATGTCTGTCAAGAGGTTCCATTGAAAGGACAGAACCCCCTTTTTACCATGCCTACTGTTCATTTCTTTATTCCACCCCTTCCCATGTCATACAGTCTCCTGTTGCCCTATTGGCCGACTGTAAGGCCCAATAAATGGATGACCAATGAATGTATGAATGAGTGATTGTGAGCGGTCACAAAGGGGATGTGATGAGAGCGGCCGGCCCTGTGTGTCATCAGGCGTGAGGTGGCAGACTCCGCTGTTTACTTTCAAGAGTCGTATAAAAGTTAACCTCCATTGATCGCCACGCTTCCTGGCCTCGTGCCTGGTCTTATACAGCCACTGGGCTAATTGTGCTCCTTTCAGGACCTTTTTGACCCAGCACACTTCACCTGTGTGAGAGTGGGTGTGGGGGTGTGAAAGGGGATGGTGATGGGTTGGGGTGGGGGGGTGTTGGAGGGGTGATGAGAGGCGGAGGGGTGTGTGTGTAAAGGGGAGTGGAAGGTGGGGCGGTACAGTTCTTAATGAAGGATTGTGCTTGTGCACCGCACAATGGATCTCCTGGATTATGGTCAGAACAAAGACAGTGTTGCAGTAATGATCCTGGACACACCTCTGCTAACTCACAGTGTATTTGTTTAGAAGCACAGGGTGGGCCAAGGGGGTGTCACTGCTCTGTTGGCAGCTGTGCTTCAAGCACTCCATTGGTCTGTGTGTGTGTGTGTGTCTGTGTGTGTGTTTGGGAGGGGTGAATTAACCTGGGGCAGGAGTTTCTCAGTGTGACATCTCCTTATATCCCTCCATCCTCCACACCAGCACACACACACACACAAACACACACACACATGCACAGACAACAAAAACAAACACAAAAACCGCACACACTTGATTACTAACATTAATCTAATAATTACACATCAATTAATTCAGACACACCCATTGACGTGCTAATGGCTGACCTGCGAACATTGTTGTGTAGATTTGGGAAGCCAGGGAAGAAAGGCTGCGGGCGCGAGCAGCAGGGATGAGGGGGAGAGGTTGTCGGAAGTTAAAGACTAGAGATGAGTCTGGGTGTTGGATTGGGGCTTTAGGCAAAGCATCAAGACCTCACAGTAGGGAAGGGGTCTGTCTATTGACATGCACCCATCCCCCGCCCCCCCCCCTACTCCTGGTTCTAGGCTGATTAGCAGAAGAGGCCCATTTACAGTATGGCTGCTGGGTAATTAGCGGGATGAGACGGGAGGAGAAGGACCCTCTTCAGGGGAGAAGCTGACACAAGGGCAGGGTTGAATTGAACGCAGACGCCTGGTTGGCTTCTATGTTTTCTCAGAACACAAAAGCGTAGGATTGTAGGCAGATGAATGATCTGCTTGAATGAAGGGAGAGATGTCCTTGGTCATCCACACACCTGTCCTCCATCTGCGAGGCTTCCCATCCTTCCCAGGGGAAATGTAGAGACGAAGTTCTACTCTCTACACTTTGTAGTGGCTCACGTGAGAGAGGTTCCCATCACAGGAAGTAATTCATTCCTATTTTATTAACATTTCTATTGGACCTGCCTGTTATCACTCCAGCAATCGCCTAACTATGCATCGATTAACTATCTTTAACACAAACACACAAAACAAACCTACATTTCTTTTCTCTAAAGATAGAATAGATTCATTACAATTTCTGCTGATGGTGATCCCTATAGCCCGAGGGCTCCATGGCAATGACTGGGCATACTTAACATGGTAGTTTAAGCCTCTACCAGAGCAATTATGCCATTCATATGTAAGTAATCGTATCCCATGAATGTGAAATGTTTGGCATTCCCCTTCAACGCAGTAAGAGTCTTCACATGGCCCCTGGAGAACACAAAGCCTGAAGGTGTCGGGCCATTTCCATAAGATTTAGAGCATTGAGACCAGGCTTAAAACAGTACTGTGTTTACTATAAACTTTGAGTCTCTGGAGTGGCAGATATGCTGAGGACAGCTAAACACCTCTTCCCAGCATCCCAGAGCCGTTCCAGCCAAACAGCTCAGGTTAAACAAGCAGACACTCAGTCAGTTCGGAGTATCACAGAGGCAACTGAGAGTCTGAGTGCCTTTGCTCACAGAATGGGATGACAACTATGATAGACAGAAAAACTGATAGATAGATCTTTTTTTTAAAGGAAATACAACAAAGTAAAACTCATCCATCGTGTATACATAAGACATCCTAGTCCATACACTCACAGTTGTATTACTGTAATGCCCAGAACTGAGGTTCACTTGAAGTGTTCTGCATGGTGGCTACTGTAATGTACGTGATAAGAAGTTGATCTGTCGGTGGTGGTGGTGGTGGTGGGGGGGCAGTATTGATTTCTCTCCGTGGAGCCTCAGCAGTAGGGTCTCCCTGGTTGCGTGTCGTCTGTTTGTAGCACAAGCACACGGACAGGGGTCCTCTCTAACTGCAGGCTCCTGTTTGTTCATGTACCAGGCCAGGCTCTTTCAGCTGCCCCTTTGTCATGGACGAACGAGAGAGAAGACATTGATTGGGTGACCTGCCATACCCATAAAGCTTTGGGTATAGTGGGATGTGTCGGAGGGGGGGAAGGAGGTGGGGGTACGGGTCATTAGCATAAGCATGGGCCGCCAATCTGCTGAGATTGCTGCGCTCAGCTGGGGGCCCCAGTGGTTGTCTTATCGGAGTTGGGGGGTAGGTCTTTATTTTGGGGCCCCTGCACTTTTTTAACTCAATTACCCCAAAGTCCTGCCTTCTGCCCCGCTCTGCCAGGGCATTCATATGCACCACTCTCCCCCCACTTCCCTCCCCGAATGTCTTAACTCATTTGGAGAGTGCTTCCTGGATAAAGAACCAAGAACCAGGGACACAAGCAATGTTCTCCTCTCCACAGAAGCACAAAGAACCACAGTTAATGGCGGAGGGTGTCTTTCCCCAAAGCAGGACGTGGTAAAACGCCACAGAGATGGCAGATAAAGCATAGAGTCCCCGCTTTCAACCTGCAGCCCACAGCCCTGAGTGCTGCCGCCAAACCATTTGCTGATGAAGCATGAAATAGGGACGGACCTCCTGTCTACTTCACCTTCTAAACACACGCACACACACGCACACACGCACTCGTAGACACACCTCACTCTCACAGCCTCGGTTCCCGTACGGAACACAGCAGACGAACATGGGTGAGAACATGTTCGGGAAAAGCTGCTGTGTTTGTGTGTGTGTCTGTGAATCATGTGTGAGTTTTGAGAGAGAGAGTGTTTGTGTGTGCGTGTGCATACTATATGTGCATGTGCGCACACGCACACACGCGTGTGTGAGTGTGTCAGTTCCTTTAATAGTCCTACAGACAGAGTCGGGAGCTGAGACCCAGACAGCGTTTCATTAGCGATTCCTGTAATGTCAATAAAGTTGGGATGGTTGACAGGAAGAGCGTGGGATGGGGCTGTGGGAGACAGGGGCCGGGGGGCGGGGGGGGGGGGGGCGGTCCAAGGCCACAAGCTGGAGTAGCACACCAGGCAGGCGAGATGCCATCACTCACAGCTGCACACTCACACACATAATCACAGTTGCCTACGCTCAAAAATATGCAACCAGATGCAACAAACTGCCTTTGCAACCAGTTGCAACAAACTGCCTGGCTTTCCTGCCTGATGCACTTAGCCACCAGACACTTGAGGCCTTGAACAAAAGGCCTAGTTGAACAAGACCGTGCAATTTGTGACAAATCAGTTGATTGAAACCTATAAAGGAAAATCTCCATGGTGTTAATTCATCATACGTCTAATGTTATTAATTCCATTGGTCACATTCTACTAAGGATGTGGAATGTTGTTGTCGTCATACAAGTTAATCAATGGCAGTAATCTATACAAGGTTCAGAGCAGCAAACGCATTGGTTGCCATCTCCTGGCAAGAAAGGGAACAGTCAATTAAATAAAACCGTGAAGGCATTAAAAACAGACGATTTTCATAGAATGGTGTGAATTTACAACTTCTGGCAAATACATGATTGCAACTTTCTCTGAGCAATATAATACTACAGTAATTTACAACGCACCACTTTGATTGACATCATACAACGGTAGTTTAGGTACTTATATTACAGGACGTTCCATATAGCCTACATACTTTACAAATAAACCTTTTACTATGTTAGTCTTACATTATTTAGAAAAAATTCTCCACTTCCTAAAAATATCCAAATCCATTTGTGTTAATTAAACTCTGTGTTGAAGCTTATTAACCGTTCAAGCCACCGCTACGACAGCCTGTCAAATTAATAGCACTGATAGTATCACCACACTTGAAACATTTCCCGTTGCAGATTCCTGCGCTGCTCGTGGCTCGGAAAATTATGTGGAGCGAGCACCACCTTTTGGTAGACAGTTGAAGTTCTTGCCTAAAGCTGACGGACTGTTTTACCGCTAAGGGGTGCTGTTTGCTTTCTTACTGCCTATCTCGTTAATTTGCCATTGAAGACAGCCCACTGCAGCTATGCTGAAGACTAATCACAAATACTAGACTTAGTCTAAAAGTAACTTTTAACAGTAAAACATTTGTATTGCGACTACGTGGTTATCTTGTGATTCATTCTTAGTATCTTGTCATAGCATGAGTCCTTCTAGTAATAAAGCTGATATAACTGCTTGGCAATGGTTGGTTTTGAGAAACGTGAAGACTCTAGAACTGCAGGTGGAAAGCAGCCATGACGGCCCCGGGGTGATGCAGCAGGAAACACGTGCATGTGTCTCTGATCATCGCGTCGCTGTGTCTCTGTGAGGGAGGCTTATGGCAGCTGTGTTTAGAACTAACTTGATGCTGAGCAAACATTAAGGGCTAGATCAATCATGTCAATCAAGTAACTATCGTCAATCAATTTGATTTCTTGCTTGAGACCTGAAAGCAATGACACAAAAAGAGTAGGCCTATATGTCTTGAGATATCTGGTCTGATTTACACAAAACAGTAAATAAATAATTATTGCGCGATTCCATGTCATTGAATAGCTATTGCGATGCGGAATTCTTTTGGGCGGTCTTGTTGTTTTCGTTCACGTACAGAAAAGAATCTCTTGCTTTTCTGTATCAATGGCTTGTTTTGTGGTACTGTTTGGCATTTGAGCTGGCTTCCATAGGAACCTTATGGCACTCTATAAAAACGACTTCTGGGGTTCTGTGAATACGTTAACCTTTGAAGAATGTCGTCCCATTCCCTGCCCTGGATGTGGTCTCCATAGTGTCTGGATACCTGCCTCTGCGGGGTACTGAAATCCCTGATTGAATCCGCATGTGATATCAACCAGAGACATTTACATTTTACATTTAGTCATTTAGCAAACGCTCTTATCCAGAGCGACTTACAGTAAGTACAGGGACATTCCCCCCGAGGCAAGTAGGGTGAAGTGCCTTGCCCAAGGACACAACGTCATTTGACTCGGCCGGGAATCTAACTGGCAACCTTCAGATTACTAGCCCGACTGCCTCACCGCTCAGCCACCTGACTCCATAAGAAAGAAACAAAAGATTTGCATACATTGAGTCTAGTTACATCAAAGCATCCTTCTTTAACTATTTATCTTTCTGACAATAGGCTAGTTTGAGGTATTTGATGTAGAAACTTGAAGGCACAGCCCTTTTCGGTCTTGTGAAAATTAAGTCCCAGTTTTTCACATATTCCACAGATATCAATTGCATATGAGATAATGATAAGATGAATAATCTCACAAGCAGACACTACTGTTATAACCATCAATGGCATCTCAGAAGTGAACCTCCTGTAAATGTTCCTTGAACTGGTCTTGGCCTCGATCCACTACTATTTGTGTGAACAGGGATCTGCTGGCCACTAAAAATGTCCGCCAGTGGCTTTGGGTATAATCACTATAGGCTGCCAATCAGGCCCAGGAATTTGGCATCATTGTGATCTATGGCGTTGCCATTGGTTAAGCCCCTGCGGAGCAGCTGTTCTGCCAGGGAGCAAAGCTGCGACTGACCTTCACACGAACACAGTGTGTGTGATAGGCCTTACTGTCACCCACCACCCTTGCATCACATCAAATCTAATGCTGAAGTAATGTCATAAACGCCCACTAAAACTGATGTACTGCTCCGCTGACCCGAATGATTTTACTCCTGTGCAAACATTTCCAGACACTGAGAGACTTCCTTGGGGACTTGCAACTTTGTACTCTCTTCTTCTTCTAAATCATTTAGTCAGCAGCCCTTAGAAGGTCAGATCTACAGAGTGTGCGTGTGTAGACCTCCAGCTGGGTGTCACTGATCTGCAGCCTTGAGGCTGGATATCTTTACAGGGACAGCACAGGCTGCTATGATGAGCCTTGATGGGTATCTATCAGGTGGCTGAGCGGTGAGGGAATCGGGCTAGTAATCCTAAGGTTGCCAGTTTGATTCCCGGTAATGCCAACTGACGTTGTGTCCTTGGGCAAGGCACTTCACCCTACATGCCTCGCAGGAATGTCCCTGTACTTACTGTAAGTCGCTCTGGATAAGAGCGTCTGCTAAATGACTAAATGTAAATGTAAATCTATGAGGGGCCGTTTGGGAAGTAATTCCGACTGTGAATTTGTGTGAACGTTTCATATGTGTATGTGTTTCATATGTGTTTGTGTGAGGACATTCGGAATCATTTCCTAAATTGCCCCTCATAGGTATCACTGAATCCATTGTGTGATTGGTGGGAGAGGATCTGTCTGGCGCATCACTGTGGTGAGGTGGGCTTGACTTCTTAACCACCAGCTTACAGATACCATTGTCGAATTTGGGACCATAGATGCAGTTTTAGACTTATTTTATTTACCCATTCATATGGTTTCAGTTGTTGACGTTTTCATTTGCCTTTTGGAAAATGAACACTCACTTTCTCAAAAGCCCTGAGACTGGTTGAGATAAGAGCCCAAAACCTGCCAACTAAGGTTGACAGTCATTAGCCTGTACTGAGGGCACAGCGACCACACACAGGTGCAGAAGAGAGGAGGAGGAGGTGGGGGAAGAAACAGCATCCCACCCTCTCACTGAATTAATGACCTTGGGGAAAGTCATCCATCCCTCCAACAACCAGTGGGAGGAAGAAGACGTCTCCTGATTGGAGCATAATGGTTTGAGGGCAGTCCCATTAACTAGTGTCTTTTCAATCGAAGAAATCTAATATATATGTAAAGAAATGTAAACTTTTGCATTCATGTTACAGTAAAAGCATGTTTAATACATGTCAAATGATTTGTGTTCTGTAGCTTTAACATTATTTAAATAGAAGTCTTCAGAAACATGAGTTCAATCCATTATAAATGCATTTACAATTCAAATAGGCTACAGCCTTGGAAGAGGCAAGACTTTCAAGAACAGAGGCCATTGTCCAAAGCCTAATTTTGAATGCCGTCAATCACTGTTGGGGTCAGAGTGGGTCGCAGCTGTCGATTTTATGCAGGTTTCGCAATAAGCTGGCATGACGGCTGACGAAGCATTTTGGTAGGCTACATGTAGTCTCGAAAACCAACAGACCGCTAAAGTCAGTGGTGGAGAATGATCTGTTTTGACGCTCGTTACGCACGGCTTTCGACCCGGTGAATATGTGTTGGCCAGGATCTCGCTGGTGATTCATGCTTGCAGAGACAAGCAGCATTTTTCAACCAGTGAAACGATTTGCTGAAAGACTACAAGTCCCGGTAGCTGGCGTGAAAATTATTCGCCCCCGTTGTATCCCCCCACCACCGACCATCCGCAATCTCATTCACTGAGTGGCCGCTTCGGAGACAACAACCGCCTACCTCCTTGCGTCCTGAGTGAGTATAACGGCTCTTTCTGTACAGTTACGTTAGTATGGTATCGTTTTCTAATATAGTTTAGAGAATATCCATGTTATGTATCTGTAACTTATTCAACAGTCATTTTCATTGTTGCGGCGACTTACATCCGGACTAATTTCTACTTGAATCATGTGTATTTTCTTTTCAAAGTCGGGACTAAAACGCTACTGGGTGATTGTTTTCTTATTGTTCCTCGAATTCCCTATTTGACAGAAGAATAGCTTTCTGAACTTGACAGCATATCGTATTTGCACATATGTATGATGATTGTTATAAAAAGTACACGTACCGTATTATTTAACGATTTACATGTTTACACATCCCTGTTTTGAAATGACAATATTTGAAAGAAAGGAAGAATTACATTCGATAAAGGGAAGTGTTTGCCAATATATCCTACAATATGATGTTCTTTTATAAGAATTCTAACAATTGCAACTTTATTTTTTGTTTTTCTGTAGAATTCAGCGCAGCTTTCTGGACAGAAGCGAACAAAAACGTTACCGTTATGAAGACTGCAAGCGGTGACAGATAACAAAGAGCTATGAAGTCTAGACCGCAAATCGTGTAATAGTACTGGAAAGGCGAGAATGAACTATTCGAAGTGGCAACATTTTCTTTGACTACATATATCTGTAACATAGTCTCATACTACGCTTTGCTTAAGAACAAAATATTTCCATTTGTAGCATTCTGGTCGGATGGGATTACAGGCTACATATGGACATATGTGATGTTGTTTTCTATTTGGTCAAGATAGTATCACCGTTCGTTAGTGGCTTGTTAGGAGACAGTGATGTTTTAGTCTAGATGAGGTGCTTAGACTTTGGGTGTTTGGGGTGAAAGCAGCATTGTTGCAAATAGCAATGAAGATGAATCATGAACATAGCTAGAAAACCCCAGACCTCCTCAGTTTTACTGCTTGGGCAACCTCCTTGCCTCAGTCACCACCCTTGCAGTAGTAGTAGTAATGTTTTCATGTCCTTATGTGGCACTAGATGTTTAGTCTGAGTCGTCATTAGAGATATGGAAGCTATTCTGAGCCACGCCATGACGTCATCCGACAATGACGAGACGGGGAGCGACGTATCCATGGATGTGAACGAGTTCCAGACCCCGTTCTTGGACCCAGGGAGCTTCAAGTCCAAAAGCTTACCCACCCTGAACGGGCCCTGCCAGCAGGCCAGTGAGCTGCTGGACCCGCGACTAGTCAACACAACTCTCACATCTCTGGCCGCTGACCAGAGCAGCGAGCTCCAGCCCCAAACCCCAGACTCCAACCAGGCGGAGTCCCCCTCCCGGACAGACTTCTCCCCCTCCGCCTCCAGCCTGGTGGGCCTCAGCAGCTCCGTGCCCGTGGAGGGGCACCGGGTCGCGAGCTCTGGGGGGAAGAAGCTGGGCTTCTCCTTAACCCGATTCGTCCGAGTCCCCGTGCGTAAGTTTGTGCGTGTGATCCTGGCGGACTCGCGCAGCTTCCTGTTCTGCATGTCCTACCTGACCTTCATCCAGTCCCTCATGGTGTCCGGCTACCTGAGCAGCGTCATCACCACCATCGAGAAGCGCTATAGCCTCCGCAGCTCCGAGTCCGGCCTGCTGGTCAGCTGCTTTGACATTGGCAGCCTGCTCGTGGTCGTTTTCATCTCGTACTTTGGCGGCCGGGGCCAGAGGCCTCGCTGGCTGGCTGTGGGGGGGATCCTGATTGCCATCGGGGCCGGGTTATTCTCCCTGCCCCACTTCATCTCCCCGCCCTACCAGATCCAGGAGCTGAACTCCTCCACGGGCCACGAGGGGCTCTGCCTCGCGGGCAACTCCAGCGGGCGCGAGCTTCTCGACGCTGGGTCGTGCCCGCGCGACCAAGAGGGCAATGAACACAACCTGTACGTGGCACTGTTCATTTGTGCCCAAATACTGGTGGGCATGGGGTCAACTCCCATCTACACCCTGGGGCCCACCTACCTGGACGACAACGTGAAGAAGGAGAACGCGTCCCTCTACCTCGGTAAGACTCGGCTTCACACTCATTCAAACTGCTGCAGAACCCATCAACTCTGGTTCAGGGTGGATGGCTTGCAGAATCAAACACGGATTTAAGTTTGTTTCACCCAAAGTTTGTTGTAACACAGGCATTGCATTTTTGGCTTTTACTTTTCCCAGCTGCGAGGTCAGGAAGGTGACATACCCCTAAAACCTCATGGGACTTAGAATTAGAGGTAGCTAACAGAATTAGCGTCAATTAGCCCTGCTGATGATGTTGCATTACAGTAGCCAACATATCTAGAGGGTGATTTCTGATTGCTCTGGGCTGGTGCACCAGGAGGATCCAGGCACGATCAGATGATCCCACATGGCACGCCACCTTTGCAGCATTCTGGGTAAATACAGAGGCTGTAAAGTCAACCTTGGCCCAGTAGCACGTGGAAGAGAAGGGAGGAGGGGTGCGGGGGGGGGGGGGGGTGCGGGGGGGGGGGAGGGAGGGAGGGGGGAGGGAGGGAGGGGGGGTGTTGACTTGGTCATGATTAATGCTTCTGTACTCTGTGTGTGTTTTTGTGTGTGTATGAGCCAGTCAGCATTAAAGCAACACGCTCCAGGATCTCCCCTCGTCTCAGAACAAGCAGCCTCACACTGCCTCGCTGTGAACAGAGGCAGTCTGTCAGTGCCTCGTATGCTGGGTCTTCCTTATCGGCCGTCTAATCATATGGGGTCAGAGTGGAGGTCTGTGTGGGAGGGTTCAAGGGGCAAGGTCGCGATTCAGACAGGCCGCAGGCGGGGACCCCTGCAGGGTAATTGTTGCCGGGGTAACCCCCTGTCTGGGATTGCCCCTTACAGCTGCCCACTGTCCCATTTAACCTTGTACATAATGAGTGTGTGTTCTGTGTGTGTGTGTACAGTATGCGTGTGTGCCAAAAAGCTCTGTGTGTGTACGTTACGTCACGTAAAGGTCTGTGTGTTTGAGGGACGAACATGGGTGCACGACTTCAAGAAGGATGCTGACACGGCCATTCGCTACAACATTACACACGCAACAAAGCACTGTGACACACACACACACACACACCTCCATTGCCCTCAAGACTGATCTATCGATCAACACCTACACCAGAAGGAGCCAATGCAGCATGGCTATTGAGCCAGCCTGAAAACAAGACTAAAAACAAAGCTCCCATATCGGCAGTGTTCTGCTCTGGTTGTTAGAAGGTGTTTTGGCCAAACTGCATCCACATTGTCAGGCCCAGTTAGAAATGAGAGCCTTGTTAGGTGTCAGGCACCATTCAACCAGTCACACAGGTTCAATGTTCCTGTCCTGTATAACCTTGGTGGCTGTTAGTCTAGTTGGTTCCTGGGTAGAGATAATCTGTTTTACTTCAACAGAGACTTGTTTGGGAAAATAGACATGTCCTTGTTTACATGTCTGTGTGAAGGTGGTAGAGTATCCTTGGCCTGCAGGAGAAAGCTTGCGATCACTCACAATGCAGCAAGCGGACATCAAACGGTTTCTGTTCACTGTGTTTTGTCTGTGATTTTACCAGTGACATTCTTTACGTCTCATGTTTAGTATTGTGCATGACTCATGTTAGATTGGACTGATATGTCCTTGCCTTTTTTTCTTTCATGCCTGTTTGCTAGCAAAGCTATGATGGGTGATGAGATATGATGGGGTACAGTTGACACACACACACACACACACACAATGCGGTATCAACCTACATCTGTCCTTTTCTCCCCCTAGCCTTCCCCCGCTCCTGCAGAGAAGGGAAATGGAGTGTGACTTAAGACTGCAGGCCCTCTCCAACAGACCCCTGGCCAATCTCACAAACCACCAATTGGTGCTAAAATAGTCCTTAACTTGGCAACCCACAATTTGTCACATTACCTAACACCACGTTGACACCTATATATCTGCATTTGTAAAAGTGAAATCTGCTTGGATTGACTGTAGCTCAGCATTTTTCACAGTATAGTTTGATAAGGAAAATCTTATTGGTGATTTACTTATGTGTTGGTTAAGTTAGATAGGAGGGATTGTTTTTTTTTTTAGCAATGCTTGCAAGACATTTCCTCAAAGCCATTACTGTAAACCCCTTCTTAATTTTCTCTGGCTCAGAGGGGAGGGGCTCAAAAACGGGGCTGGCTTCTGTTAGTGGGACAATGAGATCTGCACAGAAAAAAAAAACCATTTGCCGTTACTTCACTTGCATGTGTGTGCGGCTTAATGCGTGTGTGTTTGTGCATGCTGGCGTGTAGACATTCCTTGAGAACTGTTAAGGGGCGCCAATCGCCAGTACCCTTTCTAGCCTCGGACCATATCGCCATGGCGACACCAGTAGCACGGGGTGTGTTTTTGGACATGCACGCACACACACACACGCCTCTCTGTCCTGCTCTAGTGAGCGGTACAGAACCCGTAGTGTCCTGGACTCAACATCCGTCCCTCAGGGAACATGCTCAGACTGCAGCAGCTGTAAAACCCACTCTTAAAGCCGCCAGTGTTTGCCAATTGTGCTCTCTCCTTCTGGCCAGGCAGATTTACTACACGTCTCTATTCATGTTACTACGGCCAACATTTGTCTGTGTCTCAAAGGCAGGACAAGCTCTCTATATAAGAAAAACATGCCACTTTCAGTCTCCACTCCAGACTTCTCAATGAAGGATGAATGGAAAATTGTACTGGACTGAGAATTTTGGACTGACTTTGATATCTACACATATTTGTCTTTGTCTGTTTGGTCTCTGACTGAACATTCGATTTATTCAAGTGTTTTCCGAGAGCCAGACGAAAGCACCTCGCTGCCTCCCTCTCTCTCCCTCTCTCTCTCTCTCTCTCTCTCTCTCTCTCTCTCTCTCTCTCTCTCTCTCTCTCTCTCTCTCTGTCTCTCTCTCTCTCTCTCTCTCTCTCTCTCTCTCTCTCTCTCTCTCTCTCTCTCTCTCTCTCTCTCTCTCTCTCTGTGTGTCTGTCTGTCTGTCTGTGACCCACAGATCAATAGGTCGAAGCCGTTCAGGCTGAGCCCACTGCTTCGTTTACCTGGCAGTATTCATTCGGCACAACCCCAACCTTCCCACATGAGCTTTGCTTGACTGGGTCACAGAACAGCCCAAAGAATCTAAGCGCCCCCCCCTCCTTCACCCCCCCCCGCCTCCCCAAATCTCAGATGAATCATCATGTTTTCTAAATAAATAATGAGAATGAGTGTAGACCCTACCTCTTCTTGTGCTTCGCAAGTTAACGATCCCAGTGTCCATTCTGAAGGGCCAGCTCTGATTGGATTGCACGACTACGTGCGTGACAGCCAGTGTTCCTGGGCAAAACATACGTGCACACACACACTCAGGCCCATGTGGTCTCTGAAGCTCATGCCTCACAGAGTCAGAGTCAGTATGGGCTAAGCGGAGGATGTTACCTGCCTCATAGAGTCAGAGTCAGTATGGGATAAGCGGAGGATGTTACCTGCCTCATAGAGTCAGAGTCAGTATGGGATAAGCGGAGGATGTTACCTGCCTCATAGAGTCAGAGTCAGTATGGGCTAAGCGGAGGATGTTACCTGCCTCATAGAGTCAGAGTCAGTATGGGATAAGCGGAGGATGTTACCTGCCTCACAGAGTCAGAGTCAGTATGGGCTAAACGGAGGATGTTACCTGCCTCACAGAGTCAGTCAGTATGGGCTAAGCGGAGGATGTTACCTGCCTCACAGAGTCAGAGTCAGTATGGGCTAAACGGAGGATGTTACCTGCCTCACAGAGTCAGTCAGTATGGGCTAAGCGGAGGATGTTACCTGCCTCACAGAGTCAGAGTCAGTATGGGCTAAGCGGAGGATGTTACCTGCCTCACAGAGTCAGAGTCAGTATGGGCTAAGCGGAGGATGTTACCTGCCTCACAGAGTCAGAGTCAGTATGGGCTAAGCGGAGGATGTTACCTGCCTCATAGAGTCAGAGTCAGTATGGGCTAAGCGGAGGATGTTACCTGCCTCATAGAGTCAGAGTCAGTATGGGCTAAACGGAGGATGTTACCTGCCTCACAGAGTCAGAGTCAGTATGGGCTAAGCGGAGGATGTTACCTGCCTCACAGAGTCAGAGTCAGTATGGGCTAAGCGGAGGATGTTACCTGCCTCATAGAGTCAGAGTCAGTATGGGCTAAGCGGAGGATGTTACCTGCCTCATAGAGTCAGAGTCAGTATGGGCTAAACGGAGGATGTTACCTGCCTCATAGAGTCAGAGTCAGTATGGGCTAAGCGGAGGATGTTACCTGCCTCACAGAGTCAGAGTCAGTATGGGCTAAGCGGAGGATGTTACCTGCCTCATAGAGTCAGAGTCAGTATGGGCTAAGCGGAGGATGTTACCTGCCTCATAGAGTCAGAGTCAGTATGGGCTAAACGGAGGATGTTACCTGCCTCACAGAGTCAGAGTCAGTATGGGCTAAGCGGAGGATGTTACCTGCCTCATAGAGTCAGAGTCAGTATGGGCTAAGCGGAGGATGTTACCTGCCTCATAGAGTCAGAGTCAGTATGGGCTAAGCGGAGGATGTTACCTGCCTCCAACCGGGGGATCTTCTCAGAGCTCGGTCCCTGGGTACGCTTTCATTAGGAATGTTTTAACAGAGGCTCTTGCTAAACCAAGTGCATCAATAGTCCTTTTGCTTCACACAGCAGGCCTGTAGAGAGATGCTTATTTACCAAACTGTAGGAGGAGGAGGAGGAGGAGGAAGATGAGAAGGATTAGGAGGACTGAAAGTTCAACAACACTTATACAGGCTTGAGCATTGTGCTCAACCTCTGTCCCCCCAAAACACTCACTCTCACACACACACACACACACACACACACACACACACACACACACACACACACACACACACACACACACACACACACACACATACACACACACACACACACACACACACACACACACACTGCGCTCAGCTCCCCTGATAAATTTAGAAAGGGAGCAGCTGCTTTCTGAGTCCTGGTCTTCTCTTCCTGTGTGTGTGTGTGTGTGCGTGTATGTGTCTGTGGGTGGGTGTATGTGTGTCTTTACCCTGAGCATGTGTATACTGTGTGAGTGTTTAACCTCCCTGTGTGTGCTGTTGTGCTTGAAGATTGTGTTCTGAAATCCAAGACAGGACTACATAGATCTGTTTCTCTTTTACTCTATCTTCCCTTTTGACTCCAAGTTTGTGCAAAACCTGATGACCCATATTGTACCAAGCAACATCTGATAACGTTCCAAAGAGCTTCTCTTGATGTCACAGATTGCTTGGGTTTCTCAGTCTTCAAATCCCTGTAAGATGTTCAATGTGGACTTTTGGACCGTACCACATGCATGCTGTAGATCTAGCTCTAGATCTGTTTCTCTCGTCTTTCAATCTCTGCATACTCTGTTTACATTTCATCAGATGTGTGTCCTGTTCTGCTTAGTGACAACTGAATTGCACACGCACACACACACACACACACACACTGTTCCCTCTTGTGCTCTTTCGTGCTGGTCTGCTGGTTCACTTTTCTGGAGTGGGCAAGGTGCTTTCTTGTGTCTCCCAAGCCTTGCAGACAGGCAGTCTGCCCGGCAGGACTCTTGTCGTAGCTCCCAAATCGTCGAACCCTCCGTCGATGCTTTTTATACCCGCTGCATGGTGCGGTGGGCTACAGTTTCATAAGGTTACTTAGTAGCTGCAGAGCCCCTACATGACCAGCGGCTACAGCTCGGCAGGAACACCACTTCCACCACCTCCAAACTCCCACAACTGCTACTCTTCTGTGTCTCTCCTCTCTCAAGTCAACTTATACTACAAACAATCACTTTCCATGGCTTTTCCCTGGCCAATGAGCAGCTCTATTAACGCCATTCTTCGGCCAGTGAGCAGATTTTTGTATTTTCCTCACTGATGAACACGTCTATTTCTTCCCTCAGGCCCTCCAGCCCTCAGGCCCTCAGGTCCTCAGGCCTGCAGGCTGTGTTTTGAAGCCAGTGTGTGGTGCACTCCTTGAGGAAATTCCAGGAGGGTGTGTTTGTATGTGCGATAAAGTAGAATAATAGACAGGCCTTTGTTTAAGAGGGCTACAGTCTTCTGGTGGTTCTCTTGTCCCTTAGCGTTACTTCTCCAAAACGGCTTTGATCCCGGATCTCTCAGGATTGCATAAAACGCCTTCCCAGAAATCCACTTTCTCAGTTGTCACCTTACAGGAAGCAGTCTTGCGTGGTGTCAGGTTGTCATTAATACATTTCGGAGTTCAAAGGCAACAAATGAAAACATGCTCGGAAATTACATTTAAATCCCTCGACAGGAGAGGAGACATCCGTCATCCATATCCTCTTTTCAGACAGTTATCATATGTTCCGATCTTCCGTTATTTCACGGCTGAGTGTCTGGCGGGGGGCTGCGTGTGTCTGGGCGGATGACGGTGTCGGGTGACAAGCTCACCACGCTCCTGACGCCGTTGATCCTCATTAGCGCGCTCCTAGGAGGGGATTTCATCAACGTCTGTCAGTTTGGAAATTACATCATTGGATTTTTCAGAGAATGAAACATGCTCTAATTGGTGGGTTAATTGAAGCGTCGATTGCCAATAATTTAATCGACACGTCTGTTAACCAAAAAGCATTTTTTGTTTAGGCTTCATTGAGGAAACCAGTATTCTCTCCTCCTTGCTCGTTGGGGGGGGGGGGGATTGGGACGTTTTCTGCTGCCTATGAGGAGGATATGCTCTCTCTAATGAGCGATGGTGACAGGCCAGGGAACCGTGAGTCCTCTGATCCCGATCACTAGCAGCTAAGCCTGACATGTCCAGCAGTCCGTATTGTCTGCCCAACCTTTTGGAAGCCTTTGCGTGAGTCATCGAATTACGCTGTGCGTCGGTTCTCTTCAGCACAGCCGCTCTCGGCAGCTCGATGAGAGACGGGCTCTACTTCCACACACGTCTGGGAGTTACGGCCCAGCTTCTCCTCTCCCTGAGGTCCTTGCTTGCCCCCCACAAACCAGCTGGGCTTCTGTAGGCTTCCAGGTTTTCATATGGGGGAGGTGTCTGTGTGGAGTTTTAGGGGAAAATATTCCAGTTTTCTAATCCGGACCCCTGCTACAGGCATTTTTTTCTTTGACCCTCTCTTGCAAACACAAAGAGATGAAGGGGGGAGAGGGATGGAGGGAGGCAAGGGGATAGAGAGAAAGAGAGAGAGAACGGCATGGAGAACAGTGGGAATTGGGACCATGTGAAGCAGGACAGAGGGTATGTCGGAGTAGAAGAAGCCTCTGGTATTATTCTGCAGTAATGCTGTTTTTTTTACGACCCCCTTTCCCCCCTCCATAGACTGCCCTCCTGTATATCGACACTGCTTCACCTCCCCCTCCTCCCTGGCTCATGAAACCCTGACAGGCTTGCTACATGCCTCAAAGCATTTTTCGAGTCTTTGTGTTGATTTTTTAATAAAACATGTTTAAGAAGAATGTGAAAAACCCAAGTATTTCGACAGTCTAAAGCTTTGCCTTCTGTTTGGCGGATTCTTAATTGGTCTGTTTCATAAGGACTGCTGTGGTCCATCAGTACACAGTTGACCTTGGGTTCCATGCCCTAATGGTGTGTGTGTGTGTGTGTGTGTGTGTGTGTGCACGTTTGTGTTCTCATTGTGCTGTTTCCCTGAAGGGACAGCAGGCCGTTCTGAGAGGAGACTGATGGCTCTAAACGTTCTCTGACCTAAGCCTGTGGACCGATCACTGCTCCAGTAGTAGAGAGGGAAGACACACACACACACACACACTCACACACACACACACACACACACACCAGACCAAGTGAAGGGAACGAGGCAGGCTTCAGAGCTGGGAGAGCTCAGACCAGGCAGAAGTAAATTTCATGTTCATGTTTATATAAATGTTTATATTATAGCATCCCTGTTTGCCAGTCCTATTGATGTAACATGCCAAGTTATGCCACTGCATTATGCATTATGCAACACAATCTAACATGTAACTGTGATTTAGCTTATGGCAGAAACAGTGTTAGTTACAACAACCTTTATAAAAGCTCAGGGGGTATTCTGTCCTTGACTGATTGACTACATAATAGGGCTTTTTGAATGGCTGCAAAAATACCAGACCTTCCTCACTTTATCTTAATTTGACAAATCTACTCCTCTACATCTCTGTCTCTCTCTCTATGTCTCTCTCTCTGTCTGTCTCTGTCTCTCTGCACCCCGCCCTGTGCCTGTCTCCAGTGTGGTGGAAGGGCCCTCTGCATGTCAGAGTGGAGAGGTTTGGTGGTGGGGAAGCAGCTGTTGAGGAGAGCTGGCACAGGGCTGGCGCCTCAAGTGTGTGTGTGCCTGCACTCTTTTGTGTGTGTGTGTGTGTGTGTTGTTTATGTGTGAAAGAGAGAGAGAGTGTCTGCAGCACAGTGCACCCGCCCCCCCACTCTCGTAGCCTGCAGGTGTTGGAGATGCAGAATGTGGGGGAAAAGCTGAAACATTGCAGGCCTACTGTACATTTACTCTCGGGCAACACCCTGCCATTCCAAATAGAACTGAAGAATAGAACAGTGTTGGCTGGAGGCCCCCTGTTCCCATCCAGCTTGTGGAGGGGCACCGTCTCCCTCAGGAGGGGCAAGGGGGCTGGGGCCTGGGGGCTGGGGCCTGGGGGCTGGGGGCTGGGGCCTGGGGGCTGGGGCCTGGGGCCTGGGGGCTGGGGGCTGGGGCCTGGGGGCTGGAGGCTGGGGGCTGGGGCCTGGGGGCTGGAGGCTGGGGGCTGGGGCCTGGGGGCTGGGGCCTGGGGGCTGGGGCCTGGGGGCTGGAGGCTGGGGGCTGGGGCCTGGGGGCTGGGGCCTGGGGGCTGGGGCCTGGGGGCTGGGGCTGGGGCCTGGGGGCTGGGGCCTGGGGAGTCAGCCTGCCTCTTGGCACAGTGTTGAAGGCTGAGAGGGGTGGCAGTTGCATGGATCTGCCCGCTGTGCCACGTCTGTTTGTCAATGAGAGGGGGTGAAAAGCCACAGGTGCAGTTTGTGTGTGTGTATGTGTGTGTGCGCGTGTGTGTGTGAGAACATGTTGCATTCAATGAGGGAAGGAGTTAGGGATTCTATGCCGACCGACACACGCACACTCATTCATTCATTCTCTTAACAAGCCCCCTTTCTTTCTCTCTCTTTCACTTTTCTCTCTCTTTGTCTCTCTCTCTCTATCTCTCTCTCTGTCTCTCTCTCTCTCTCTCTCTACCACTTCCATACAAAGATCCCTGATACTGCCTGTGTAGTGTAGTGCAGTAGCTGCAGCAGATCATCAGTTCTCCCCAGACTCTCTGAGGATTTCTGCAGCCGCGCGCTGAACCCTCACCCAGGCCCCGGATCATCTGTCACTCTCCCAAAATACTGGGTCACCGGCAGGGAATGTGTCTACACATACTGCTGCCACACACTCTCTCACACACTCTCACACACACTCACACACTCTCACACACCGGAGTAGCAGCGGACATGCACGGACACACGAGTACAAACACTCTCACCAACACATATTGAACAAGGTCTCATTCATGTCCTATACATCTAGAGTATTCACAGCTACTCTCCATGGCTAAGTCTGTGTAACTGCAGTACATGTTCTCAGTGCTTCACAAGCCGTGAGCTGTGGTTAGACTGATGTCTGAGTCTACAGTTTGCCGGGCTGGACGGCTGTGTGGAATTCTGCTGTAGCTTTTATCTACGACTCAGATGTTATCTCCCAGTCTCTGCTGAGAATCTTCTTTGTGTTTAGCAGACTGACATGTTCCTGCATAGCCTGTGTGTGTGTGTGTGTGTGTGCATGCGTGCCAGTGTGTGTCTGTGCGCCTGCGGGGAAGATATGACAGTGGGTGTCAGGGTGTCCCTAGGCTGGTAGGAAGATAGCTTTGATCAGGAGGGGAGATGCTTTCCACATCAGTCAGTGAATCAGAGGAATATACACAAATCTAAGTATTACTATAGAGTCATTATCGTAAAACAGCCAAAAAGAAGCAAGAAATTATAATACTGAAATTACCAAGTAGAACATTCTGTTCTGTAGACCAGAGAAACGGTGCGTCTATATTCCTTTGCATTGCCACAGTGCACTGTATACATATGACATATATGATTTCCCTAGAGAGGGTGTGTGTGTGTGTGCTGTATCTGTGCAAGGTACACATTGACCCTGGCTGTTGTTTATTTTCTACATGTCGGTGTACAAATTAAAAGAGAGCATTCACAGCAAAAAAAGTGTATATATATAGAACTGAAAGTTATTACAACTTCATAGTTTTCCACATAGAGCCACTTCTGTTTTGCTGACTGTACACCCTTAATCTTCAAATGTGACCCTGAACTTCTTAATGCTGCTGCGTTTGTTTGCCAGTCGTTTTTATCTGCTTTCTCCTATCTCCTTTGTCTGTTGGTACTATGAACCCAGGTGACTGGAAGGAGGTAGGGGGCTCACAACCTCACGGAACAAGAGATCAGAGAGCTGAGCAGAGACAGGGAGAATTAGCATTGCATGTGCGCTGATGGGACGGCCCTGATTGGCCAGATGGAGGGAGGGGAGGAGAGAGAGGTACAGACGGATTAACACATGCCTCCCAGGCTGTAACGTGGCATTCCTGCACTAAGCCAGTTAAGGAGGGCGTCCGGGCCTTGATCACTGTGTCACATGGTAAGACTGAGAGGGAAAGGAAGGGAGAGAGTGGTGGTGGTGGTGGTGGTGGGGGGGGCGGGTGGATGATGGTGAGAGGAAGAGTAACATTTTGGGATGGAAGTGAAAAAGGTCAAAGTGAAAAGATTGAAGGGAACTTCTCCGAAACATGTTGTCCTAGTGCTTCCCAGACTATTCTCTCTACTCTGACCTACAGACAGACAGAGAGAGAGAGATAGATAGATAGAAAGAGAGTGATAGATAAGTAAACTCTGAGAGGGATGTTGAGTTGATCTTGTGAGGACCAGGTCTAACTGAGACCTTGATTGCCAGTGACCACCACCGCCACGCCGTTGCTGAAGAGGGTTTGGATCTGTGAAAGAACTCCTTATGAATTCCACCTCCCCTCTGAAAAACTCTTCCTTCTAAACCCCCCCACCCCATGGTGGATTCTGATTGGAACCAGCAGCTGTGTTGATTTGTGGGCCTGCTGACAGGCTGAACCTGCACAGATCCCTGAGGCCAGCATCAGAATCAGCAGAAACCACCAAATGACCAATCGTGTCAGGCACGCAACCTTCCCCACTCCACCCCCCGACGCATGCAGAAGCTGTTCGGCTAATAATTGGCTGTATCAGGTCTCTAAGGCCCTCTTTTTTGCCAATACCTTCATTCCCGAGCTAGCTCCTTTAGCATCCATTAGCACGCTGGCATGTTAGCCTAGCCATCCAAATAGCTGAGCTAGGCCCTTCTCCGAGTGCTTACTTAGCAAGTACATTACATATGACTGACCAATTGTTTATGAATGCTTTCCTGGAACATACCCCCCCCCCCCCCCCACCCCACCCCCTGTCTCTCTTAATTCAGGGCTTTTCAGGCCTGGCAGACTGACTGTCTGTGTACAGTAGGCTTTCATCCCCTCCCACAAAGCCATCTGTGATTCTACAAAAAAATAAAGGAATTCCTTCCATTCTTATTACACACTTTTTTTTCTCCAGAATATTTAATTTGGTACGTTGAGCTTTGGGACCCCCTGTAGGGGCAGGACTACTGCTGGCATCAAACATTCATTACCAGCTCCAGTTTGGCTTTCCTGACCAGAACTGTACTAAATAGGACATTGAGGGGAGGCTGTTCTCACACAGTGCCTCAGACTAACTTCCTAACTGACTGACTGACTGACTGACTGACTGACTGACTGATTGACTGACTGACTGACTGACTGACTGACTGACTGACAGACAGACTGACTGACTGACTAACTTCCTAACTGACTGACTGACTAAGTTCCTTACTGACTGACTGACTAACTTCCTAACTGACTGACTGACTGACTGACTGACTAACTTCCTAACTGACTGACTGACTGACTGACTAACTTCCTAACTGACTGACTGACTGACTGACTGACTAACTTCCTAACTGACTGACTGACTGACTAAGTTCCTTACTGACTGACTGACTAACTTCCTAACTGACTGACTGACTGACTGACTGACTAACTTCCTAACTGACTGACTGACTGACTGACTAACTTCCTAACTGACTGACTGACTAAGTTCCTTACTGACTGACTGACTAATTGACTAAGTTCCTTACTGACTGATTGAGTTCTTGACTGACTTCCTGGCTGATGGACTGCTCTTGTGAAGGGGCTTTTACATTATGCAGACCAGTGGTGCCTGCCTCTCTCTGTGTGTGTGTGGTCTGTCCACAAGATCAGCTTGTGACTGGACTTAGAAGCATTCATCTGAGACCAGTCCACCAGCTTAGAGGACTTACTGGGTTTCAGGCCCAGGACCCAGATTAGGCCCACAGCACTGTAACACTATTGTCTTTGGCTGAATGCAAACTGGGGGTGCTGTTATAGTACCTACTGCACGCACATGCAGGTGCAGACATACGCTGACACAGACGCAGACACACATACGCAAGCCTGCTCGAGTCATATTGCTGCCACAAGCAGACACCATCCGTCACACATGTGTCACATGACCCCAGTCTAGGGGAGGGGTCATGAGGTTACGAGGGTGAGGTGATTGGCTGTCTGGGTGTCCTTATGAGTGTTTATGGCTGCACTTAAGGTTCTTATGGGGGGGGGGGGGTAGTCAGTGCATAGCTTTGTTGATTGTAATCTGGATTTCACCCAAAACTGTGGTATGTTGTTGGTGTGATAGAGAAGTTGACTGCCTTGGAGGTTCACATAAAAGTGTTTAATTAGGATGCCGTTTAGTTTGATTTGGAGAAGAATTGGGAGAAGAACATTAACAGGTTCAAGAGTTGAACATGAAGGTGAACATGAACATGATGCTGTATCCCCAGTGAAAAATGATAAGAAGGCCATGATATAGAATAATTATATTTTGCCAAAAACCTAAACAACCTTATAAGAAATGATGAACCATCCAGGCTGTGTAACCCTACTCCTGGACATCTGCCCTCCTGTAGGGTTACACTCGAACCCCAGTTGTGACAAACATGATTCAACTTGTCAACCAGCCAATTAGTAGAAAACCTACAGGACGGGAGCTCTCCAGGAACAGGATCTGCAGCCCTGAACGTCAGTTGATCAATTCAAAAAGCTGTTGTTTAGCCGTTCACCTGCTCATGACCATGGCAACTCAATGAGAACAAGCAAACAGTCTTTGTAGGTGGTGAAGAACTCCTGCAGTTGGTTATTTCTAATGATTTGTCAATCAGCCCCCTTCCAACCAATCAGCTGATCCCCTGATGATGCTAGTTTGGGAAAGCTCTCCTGTTCAGCACCATGGAGAGTTCTTAACTGACGGCGATCATGTTTCTCTGTATAGGAGGCAGGTGTAGGCCAGAAGGAGTCCTGCTGTAAAGCATGCCCAGCGTCTCTCACGCTCAAGGTTATGTGCTTGTGCTCCTCCCTCTTCACACTCACTGTCCCCGACTTGGGATTCTCTGTGTGGCCTGTCCTGCTGGATCTGCGTCAGGTCTACAGAATAACAGGAAACCTTTCCCTGCCACGGGGGCGTGGCTAAACCCTCCAGATTGTCATGTCACATCTTGTCAGCGAGGCAGGCGTCTGTCAGTAGCTGGACCCCTGAGACCCCCTAGACACACACACACACACGTTATGGTAATAGATCTGCTGGGACTAGCATGGTCAAGCTGTGCTGTGCTGTGTTCACATTTACATTTAGTCATTTAGCAGACACTCTTATCCAGAGCGACTTACAGTAAGTACAGGGACATTCCCCCCGAGGCAAGTAGGGTGAAGTGCCTTGCCCAAGGACACAATGTCATTTGACATGGCCTGGAATCGAACCGGCAACCTTCTGATTACTAACCCGATTCCCTAACCGCTCAGCCACCTGACTCCCTGTGTTTGGGTGAGCAGCCATCCAGCCAGCTTACCAACCATCCATCCAACCCACCATCCAGCCCACCATCCAGCCTGCTAGTCAACCATCCAGACGGGCAGGCCAGGGCTGCCAAGCAAGGCGGGGCTGTGTACAGCTGGTGCAGTGTCTCCACCAGGGCTTGGTCTTTTTTTATCCCTCTTATAGCACCATGTATATCATTGTCTATCTCTGTATTGTATTACTGATGACATTGTGTGTGTGTGTGTATACTCTATAGGCACTCACACGCAGTGGAAAGCAGTTGGTCAAATTAATGCATCAAATATTGTGTGTGTGTGTGTGTGTGTGTGTGTGTGCTGAAGCCGTATGAGGGGGTAGTGAGCAGGGCAGGCCCAGATGCCTGTCATAGCTCCGCCCTGCCTTTCTCCATCTCATCAGGCCAGTCTGCAAGCCACCGGAAAGGGCAACGGGTTTAACGTGTGTGTGTGTGTGTGTGTGTCAGAGAGATTTCAGTACCAGGCACATGTGTGTGTACCGGAGAGTTAGTTCTTAGGGGAGAATTAGGAAGTTCACTAAGCTAAGCCTTTTAGAGGGAGTGTTGAGTGACTCTGTCAGAGATTACCCCATCCCCGCCCCCTTCCCCGCCCCTGCCCCCCCCCCACACACACACACCCACACACCCCTGTGTACCCCTTGTGTAGCGCTGTAAGGTTAGGACTTGTAAGAAGACACTGCAGAGTCAGCCAGTTGATATGACAATGCCGTCATTCTCCAGTCTTATTGTCTTTCCTGTCCTCTTGTCTCAGGGAAGGTCACATGACTGAACCGATCCCTCTCTCTCCTTCTCTCTCTTTTTCTCTCTCTCCACCTCTCTCTTCTCTCTCTCTCTCTCTCTTTATTTCTCTCTCTCTCTCTCGCTCTCTCTCTCTCTCTCTCTCTCCCCCTCTCTCTTCTCTCTCTCTTTCATATATATCATATATATGTTGTTCAATATCTCTAACCCAAGGCATGCATCCACTACCATACAACAGAGGTCTTTCCAAAGAGCTTCCAAATGAAAGTAGCAAGTTTGGATGAATGTATTCCTATACAGACCATTCATGGAAACAGCTAGCATCAGCAGAATATCTCATCTTCCCAATACTTGTCATAGACCTAAGTATACAGTATATTTCCTTTATGCTTGTTATAAACTGGTGACTACGTCTACCCATAAGGATAGTTCTTCTTGTCCACACAATACATCATTTCTGACACATTGTGATTCAGTCTACATCCATTCACCTGCTTGTTTAGATGTTCCCTTTAGGTGTACGACGAGGTCATAGTGGTGCACAGAGACGCATCATTCTTTGAAACGCTTCCTGGTGAGAGAGCGATGACACTGTCACTCCTCCAGTGGCTCTACAGGAGAGGGAGGGGAGTGGCGGTGAACGAATGAGCACAATGAATGTGGCTCGATATGCGGAACACAGCTACACACACACTCACACACTCACGCACTCACACACACATACACACGCACGCACACACACACACACTCACATTGAAGCACTGCATTGCCATGTTGTAACCTACTCGTGTTCATTTATGTGTAAAAGGATGTTTAGAATAGGTAGCCTTGTTTGACCTTCTCGTCCCATGGTAGCTCACTGAGGCATAAAAGTGATCTCCTTCATTCTGAACACGTAATTAAATCATTTCATTAATACAAGGTAATTATTTGTGTCTTTGGAGATTTGACTCATTGGGTGTAAGGTCTTTTCTCATCATTGCTCTGCTCTGATCTCATTTCTCTTCCTCCCATGCTTGATTGAGGCTGGGGTGGGGGAGGGGCAATTAGATAAAGTAGGGGAGAGGAGAGGGGAGGAGAAGAGAGAGGGGAGGAGGAGAGAGAGGGGAGGGCAGGAGAAGAGAGGGGAGGAGAAGAGAGAGGGGAGGAGGAGAGAGAGGGGAGGGCAGGAGAAGAGAGGAGAGGGGAGGAGAAGAGAGGAGAGGGCAGGAGAAGAGATGAGAGGGGAGGAGAAGAGAGGAGAGGGCAGGAGAAGAGAGGAGAGGGGAGGAGAAGAGAGAGAGAGGGGAGGGCAGGAGAAGTGAGGAGAGGGCAGGAGAAGAGAGGAGAGGGGAGGAGAAGAGAGAGAGAGGGGAGGGCAGGAGAAGAGAGGAGAGGGGAGAAGATAAAAGAGGAGAAGAGAGAGGGGAGGAAAGGAGAGGAGAGGGCAGGAGAAGAGAGAGGGGAGGGGAGGGGAGGAGAGGGCAGGAGAAGAGAGAGGGGAGGAGAAGAGAAGAGAAGAGATGAGAGGGGAGGAGAAGAGAGGAGTTCTCTCTGGTTCTCCCCTAGTCTCCTCTGTAACCCTGTGTGGTGAGGATCATCACAGTTTGGGGCATTCACTCCAGCTAGCCAGAACCCTGCCACGTGAATGAGAGGTGGGGGGAGGAGGGAGGGGTGGATGAATGGATCTGAGGGAGAGAGCGAGGGAGGGAAGGAGACAGGCAGACCGCAGAGGACTGGAGTGTCCAAGGTTAGACGGCAGGAGAGCGATGTTGCTGAGTTAGCCGTTATCACTCAGTCACACGGCATGGTAGGGACAGTGAACTCACTCCCCCCCCCCACTTCCTCTCCAATCCCTCCTTTGGTTTATCCTCCCCTTTTACCCTCTTTCTATCCTCGCCCCCCCCCCATCTCTTTCATTTTCCACAGGAAATCTGGCATTGATATGAACAGATACTTTGAAAAGGTAAATAGAGGTCAACGATACACCATTAAACTCCCCAGTCCTCCTGTTCCCCCTACTGGGCCTCTCCCATTCCACACATACGTGTGTGTGTGTGTGTGTGTGTGTGGTGGGGGTTGGCCTGACCTTGGCTGACATTGACGCCACGGTGGTGTTTCTGGTGCAGTGGTGTTTTGAGAAACACACACCTCCTGCCCTCTGCGTGTGTCCACATCTCTGCGTTGAGTGGAATGGAACCCTACCTACGAGTCAAGGGTGAATGTCATGATGCAGAACGCTACTTGAGGAGATGGAGAGGGAATATGCTGACTAAGTAGAACGCTGAACAGGGAAAACCCAATAACCGCAGAGAGCCTTCTAATCCATTACCTCCGCGCGTGTGGCCCCGTGTAAGTACAGTGTATGTCCAGTGTATGTACAGTGTAGGTTGGGCCGGTTCAGTGTGTCCTTCACGTGCCGGCGGAGAAGGGCCGTTGCGTAATTGAGTAAAGGAGCCTCATCGTCATGCAGGCACAGCGCTGCTCTGACGTGTGTGTGTGCGTGTGTGTGTGTGCGTGTGTGCGTGTGCGTGTGTGTGTGTGTGTGTGTGTGTGTGGGATGGCCATCGTGCAGTTGCCGTGCCAGCATATTCTTCACCCCCGGCAACAATGACGTTGCCCCGGACGTCCTTGGAAAGGAGCACCCCCCCCCACCCCATTTCCCTGCCCCCTCCCCCCGTGGCGTGGTGCCAAGTGGCAGGGCAGGGTGGCGGGGAGCGAGACGGGCGTGGTTTATGACCCCCCCCCCCCCCCCCCCCCCCCCCCCCCCGCCCTCCAGTCAGGCAGAACACCGTTAATGTGATGGACGACACCGTGTGGGGGGGCGTCCGCTGGACACAAGCTCTGAGGGGTGAGATACAGCCAGGCCATGACCTGTCCTGCCATCTACAGGACCCCAGTGTGTGTGTGTGTGTGTGTGTTTAGGGGGGTGGTGGGGTGGATGGAGGGAGGGAGAAAGCAGAGTGAGAAAGAACGAAGAGAAGAGGGGGCGATGAGTCGCGAAAGAGAGAGGAGAGAGAGGAGGAGAGGCCGGCAGGGAGAGCTGGACCCGGGTGCGAACGTCAGAGAGACAGGAAGAGAGATCCAGCTGTAATCATCAGGCGGCTGTCATGCCAGACTGGATATTAATATAGAGGTTTGTGTAGGGTACAGAGAGAGCCAGGGGAAAGGGAAGGTTAGGATGTTACAGCTATCAATCAGCTTGGCTCCCCTCACTTAGCACAAACACACACACACACCCTCCATCCATCAGCACCTTTCACTGCCTCGCACGAGGCTGCTTATCAACGTACAGTTAATACCAGTTAGAACCTTGTCATTGTTAATCACACCTCGCCCCACGCAGGAGTGCCAGCGCAGCCTACCTTATCCTACAGAGTCATAAACGGCAGCTTTCTATTGGTTGTTTCTCCTCATGGGGGATGAATGATCTGTGAAGCACGAGCGCATGCTTCTCTGTAGCTCTTCTCCCCGTCTGGCTTTTTATCAAGCGCTTTTAATCAGGAGAGAGCTCCTAAAGAGAGACCTTCCTCTGTCCCTGCCATGCCTGATGGATGCTCTCTCTTTGTCGCTCTGTCTCTTGCCCCCTCCCTCCCTCATTCATTTGGTTTCCGTCTCGGTCTCTCTCATTGTCTTTCTTTTTGTCTCTGTTTCTTTGTCTGTTTCGCAGTCTGTCTTTCCTATCTCGTTTCTATGCTTGTGTCTGATTGTGAATGAGAGGTGACTCTTCGCCGGTCCCTGGTGATGAGAGGTGTGCTGCATGCCTGGTGCCATGGTGATGAGAGGTGTGCTGCATGCCTGGTGCCATGGTGATGAGAGGTGTGCTGCATGCCTGGTGCCATGGTGATGAGAGGTGATTGATGTGTGATGAGGGCACGGGGGGCCATCTGCTCTCTCTTCTCTAGTGATGGAAACTCTCCTGTAGAGATGGTATCTCTCTAGTAATGGTCTCTAGTGATGCAGGTCTCTCCTCCAGTGATGAAGGAGATAACATCCTCCACCCTTCCAGTGCAGTGAATATGAAACACACACACACAGACTCACTCTTACCTATACACACACGTTCCTCCAAACCAAACACACACACACTTGGTCTTACTTTCATGCTCACTTTCCTCTTACACTGCAAACACACACACACACACACACACACTTCCTCATCTCCTAGAACTCAGGCTCCTCCTTGCAAGAACACACACACCGACACACACGACCCTGCGGCCTGTTCTGGTCTGCATATCAATGGAGAAAGATGATGTAAGCTGGTGTGATTGATTGTTCCTCCCAGGCAGGCAGGTTGTCCATTCCTGTTGTCATCTGGCCAACCTGATGAATGAATGTGAAGGAGAGAGGTGCCACGCTGCCAAACACGTCCTCTTTGCTGCAGCGTGTCTGGGACTATGAGCATGTGTGTTTGAGATTTAAATCAAGTTTAGTGTTATTTGAATATGTGCGATGTATCAACACAGAAAACGCTGCCATGGCTGGTACCACAGCTGGTGTGTACTTACACAGTACGTGTGTCTGTGTAAATCTGTGCTTGCCTCTGTGTGTGTGTGTCTGCCCCAAACTGATAAAAGGATTTACAGATGGTGGCTCTTTGTGCCGAAGGAGAAGTTTGTTTCTCTCTGCATGCCTCCCCATGGTCCTGTGTTGAAGCAGGTCCTGGTTTCATTAGGCCCAGATAAGGGTGCTTCCAGCGCTTTTCAGCTAGAAGACGCCCATGCCAGTCACCACTGGGCTGGCCCAGGATGAGGAAGCAGGGATTTCTTCCAAGTATCAAATCCTCAGAGATCTCTGGGGATACAATTGTGTTTCCAGGGCTGCCACACAATAGAGCTTGGTTTTGTCTACAGTAAACAAAACCCAAATGTTGTGTGTGTGTGTGTCTGTGTGTTATGTAAACTGGCAAGGAGAAGTGATTCCCTTGGTCAGAGCAGGAAGATTAGAGATTAGGCTGTTGGTCACTGTGCACCTGCTTACCCAGAGTTTGAAAAACACACAAACACACACACACACACACACACACTCACACACACACATGCAGTTTGAGCCAGCATCAGAAGCTCATCTTACTGCCCAAACTGAAATACTAACCGACAGTGCTGTCGACAGTACAGTGTGTGTGTGTGTGTGTTTATGTGTGTGTGTGTTTGAAATGGAAATGCTGTTTTTGGGACGGTGGCTCAGACTGCCTCTTTCAGATCGATTCGAAACACACACACACACACACACACCTGGCTATGAAGGACATGCTCCAGGTGTAATTACAGACTCCCTCTCCTCCATTCCTGACTAATATCTCTACTGGACATCTCTAGATACATTTCCCAAGTCCCCAACAACTAATCTACCTCCAACTACTCTGACTCTCTCCTATGGTGAGTTCACAACCTCTAACTCTCTCCAAGATGGGATGCTCCGAATCCCAGAGCATAATGTCCTGCCCCATGGATGGATGTACTTATGTCCCTGGGCTGAAGACATGGCTGGAGTCAGCTCTTACAGACAGGTTGTTGAACATAGCCTTTTGAGGTTGGGATGTATGCCAGAGACTGGTCAGAGGTCAGTTGTTATAGGTGGGGTGGAAAACAGCTCAGGGCTAACGACCACCCCTGCTGGCCCCGTGTCAGCTTGTACTGCATGCTGAGTCACTGTGACACAGTGCCCACCAGGCGCCTTAACAAGGAGTAGAAATGAACGTGTTTGACCTTAAATAAGTGCTGTGTTTAATTCATGAAGGGAGCCAAAACCGATTAACCTAAAGTTAAACCCTCCTTAAGGCAAAAGACAAGTCTCTCTAGCCATGAAATAACAACCAGCTGATGCACACTAAAGTCATTCATGGCAAGAGTGCGTGCGTTTCATTCACAACCGTCCCCACGTGCTGTGAAAGAGGCCCGCAGTGAGGCATTCAGTATCCAGTGATGGGATTGGCTGCAGTTGTAGATCCTTGGTTGTAATTGGTTGTTTGTGTGTGTTTCAGCCATCATGTATGTGATGGGGGCTCTGGGTCCAGCCGCTGGGTACCTGCTTGGAGGAGTTCTTATCGGCTTCTACGTCGACCCCACAACCATCGTCAACATCGATCAAAGTGACCCACGTTTTGTCGGCAACTGGTGAGTGTTTCTTTATACGTGTGTGTGTGTCTTGGAGAGCCTGTGTGTGTTCATCTGTGTTTGTGTGTCTGTGTTTTTTAATCTGTGTGTGTGTCTGTGTGTTCGTCTGTATGTTTGGTGTTGGCTCATCTGTGTGTGTTGGTTGTTCTTTGTGTGTGTTTGTATGTATCCGTGTTTGTGTGTGAATGTGTGTGTGTGTGTGTGTGTGTGTGCCCCCAGGTGGAGTGGGTTCCTTCTGTGTTCCGTGGCCATGCTGCTCGTCATCATTCCCATGTTCGCCTTCCCCAAGAAGCTGCCCCCACGCCACAAGAAGAAGAAGAAGAGGAAGAAGATCTGCTCTGCCGAGGACGTGTCCAGCGATGATGATGTCATGAAGGAGAAGAACAGCCAAGCCCAGAACGTCCCCTCGGCCATGGGCTTTGGAAAGGACATCAAAGGTAAAGAGATCAAACGCCAGGATC